>NC_135811.1:20040781-20340781 GCF_964213995.1 Mustelus asterias | reverse complement strand
GGACATTGACAACATTTGAAAGGCATTTGGAGAGATACATGGATAGGAAAGATTTAGAGGGATATGGGCCAAATGCAGGAAATGGGTTTAGCTTAGATGGGCATTTTGGTCGGCATGGACCAGTTTGGGCCGAAGAGCCTTTCTCTGTGCCGTACATTCTATGATTCTATGAACCACAAGGCAGCACGGTGGCACAGTGGTTAGTGCTGCTGCCTCACAATGCCAGGAACCCGGGTTTGATTCCGGCCTTGGGTTACTGTTTGGAGTTTGCACATTCTCCCCATGTCTGTGTGGGTTTCCTCTGGGTGCCCCTTAGTGTCAGAGTGACTAGCAGGGTAAATGTGTGGGGTTACGGGGATAGGGCCTGGGTGGGATTACTGTCCGTGCAGGTGTGATGGACTGAATGCCTTCCTTCTACATTGTAAGGATTCTATGATTCTATTCTATGATTAGCTGTGTGAGCAAATTGAGACATCTTTTTTTCCGCTTTTAAGTTTGCAGAATTTTTATGTAATACCTTATCCCTGTGAAGGCGGAACAGTGGCAAGAATACTTTAATTGCACTCATGCTAAGTGGAATATTTGCAATGCGCCTATAGGTATTTAATATTTTAAGTGGTTGCTTTGCATGCTTACATGATTATTTTGTTGAGTCAAAACTATGATCTGTTTTGAAAGAAATTAACGTGAGGGAATGGTTCACATGTTTCTATTTTTTCATTCCTTTTTGTTTAGGGAAAGTATTATTGGTCCACTTATAGAATGACTGCAGGGAGCTGCAGTTTTGCAGTAAGTATGTTAAGATTACTTGCATTTGAGAGGTGAACAAGAATAAATTAGAGTGATGAATGTTTTCGAGGAAGGGTGCTTAATGGATTCGCAATCAGTGTGAGCTGTCTTGTGCTAAGGTGTTTTAGGGAGAGGATATGATTCTGATAGAGCTTAATTTTCCTTTCTTGTTTAAATAAAGTGTCACAATGAAATCACTGTTTTAAAACAATTTCCTCTTTTAATACTTATCATGTGTCTTATTTGCATCCAACACTTTGCATCTTTGATATGCTTGGTTTTGGGACTAAGAACTCTGGTTGAAGTCTGGTGTTCATTAAGGGGGAGGGGATAGCAGTGTTGTGAACTAAATATTTTCCATGTTATAGTTAATGACAGTACTAAATCCTTTTAAACCAGGTGTGACACAATTCAGTGACCTTACTGGTTTTCCCGCATTCCCTATAGTACATCACTCAATCTGGGGAAAATACTTACTGCTGATCCAACATGGCAGGTTTGCCTCGACTCACTTGCTACAAACCTGTCCAAGCTCAGATCAATAACAGTTCCTGAACCTGCTGATTTCCATTTCTTTTTATACAAATATGTTAATTATAACATATAGCAGATAGTGATGAGGATTGTCAAAGGATACAGCAGGATAGAAATAGATTGCTGACTTGGGCAGAGAAATGGCAGATGGAGTTTCATCCAGACAAGTGTGAAGCGATGCACTTTGGAAGATCAAGTTCAGGTGTGAATTATGTAGTAAATGGCAGAACATTGACATAGAACATAGAACAGTACAGCACAGAACAGGCCCTTCGGCCCACGATGTTGTGCCGAGCTTTATCTGAAACCAAGATCAAGCTATCCCACTCCCTATCATCCTGGTGTGCTCCATGTGCCTATCCAATAACCGCTTAAATGTTTCTAAAGTGTCTGACTCCACTATCACTGCAGGCAGTCCATTCCACACCCCAACCACTCTCTGCGTAAAGAACCTACCTCTGATATCCGTCCTGTATCTCCCACCACGAACCCTATAGTTATGCCCCCTTGTAATAGCTCCATCCACCCGAGGAAATAGTCTTTGAACGTTCACTCTATCTATCCCCTTCATCATTTTATACACCTCTATTAAGTCTCCCCTCAGCCTCCTCCGCTCCAGAGAGAACAGCCCTAGCTCCCTCAACCTTTCCTCATATGACCTACCCTCCAAACCAGGCAGCATCCTGGTAAATCTCCTCTGCACTCTTTCCAGCGCTTCCACATCCTTCTTATAGTAAGGTGACCAGAACTGCACACAATATTCCAAATGTGGTCTCACCAAGGTCCTGTACAGTTGCAGCATAACCCCACGGCTCTTAAACTCCAACCCCCTGTTAATAAAAGCTAACACACTATAGGCCTTCTTCACAGCTCTATCCACTTGACTGGCAACCTTTAGAGATCTGTGGATATGGACCCCAAGATCTCTCTGTTCCTCCACAGTCTTCAGAACCCTACCTTTGACCCTGTAATCCACATTTAAATTTGTCCTACCAAAATGAATCACCTCACATTTATCAGGGTTAAACTCCATTTGCCATTTTTCAGCCCAGCTTTGCATCCTATCTATGTCTCTTTGCAGCCTACAACAGCCCTCCACCTCATCCACTACTCCACCAATCTTGGTGTCATCAGCAAATTTACTGATCCACCCTTCAGCCCCCTCCTCTAAGTCATTAATAAAAATCACAAAGAGCAGAGGACCAAGCACTGATCCCTGCGGCACACCGCTAGCAACCTGCCTCCAATCCGAAAATTTTCCATCGACCACCACCTTCTGTCTTCGGTCAGACAGCCAGTTACCTATCCAATCGGCCAACTTTCCCTCTATCCCACACCTCCTCACTTTCATCATAAGCCGACCATGGGGGACCTTATCAAACGCCTTACTAAAATCCATGTATATGACATCAACTGCCCTACCTTCATCAACACACTTAGTTACCTCCTCAAAAAATTCTATCAAATTTGTGAGGCACGACTTGCCCTTCACGAATCCATGCTGACTATCTCGGATTAATCCGCATCTTTCTAAATGGTCGTAAATCCCATCCCTAAGGACCTCTTCCATCAATTTACCAACCACCGAAGTAAGACTAACCGGTCTATAATTACCAGGGTCATTTCTATTCCCTTTCTTAAACAGAGGAACAACATTCGCCATTCTCCAGTCCTCTGGCACCATCCCCGTGGACAGCGAGGACCCAAAGATCAATGCCAAAGGCTCTGCAATCTCATCCCTTGCCTCCCACAGAATCCTAGGATACATTTCATCAGGCCCAGGGGACTTACCGACCTTCAGTTTATTCAAAACTGCCAAGACATCCTCCCTCCGAACATCTATTTCCTCCAGCCTATTAGCCTGTAACACCTTCTCTTCCTCAAAAACATGGCCCCTCTCCTTGGTGAACACTGAAGAAAAGTATTCATTCATCACCTCGCCTATCTCTACTGACTCCATACACAAGTTCCCACTACTGTCCTTGACCGGCCCTATTGACATACAGAGGAACCTGGGCGTACAAGTCCCTGAAAATGACAAGGCGGTCAAGACGGCATACAGCATGCTTGCCTTCATTGGTGGGGGCATTGAGTATAAAAATTCGCAAGTTATATTACAGCTGTATAAATTTTTAGTTAGGCCGCATTTGGAATATTGTGTGCAGTTCTGATCGCCACACTACCAGAAGAATGGGGATGCTTTGGAGAAGGAGCAAAGAAGGTTTACCAGGATGTTGCCTGATCCGGACAGTTTTAGGTATGAGGAGAGGTTGAATAACCTCGAATTGTTTCCACTGGAAAGACAAAGGCCGAGGGGCGACCTGATAAAAGTCTACAAAATTATGAGAGGCATAGATAGGGTGGATAGTCAGAGGCTTTTTCTCAGAGTGTAAGGGCCGATTACAAGAGGGCACAGATTTAAGATGAGAGGTGGTAAGTTTAGGGGAGACACGCGGGGAAAGCTTTTCAAACAGAGGATGGTAGTGCCTGGAACACACTGCTAGTGGAGGTGGTGGAAGCAGGCGGGTTAGCAATGTTCAAGGTATATCTTGATAGACACATGAACGGAGGTGAACAGAGGGATAGAAACTACATATCGGCACAGACTTGGTGGGCCAAAGGACCTGTTCCTGTCCTGTATTGTACTTTGTTCTTTATAACACTTAAGCTCAAGAAAGGAGACAACTTTCAGCAACTTGCCCTATGCTGAAGTCAACCAATGGGGAAACAATGAGGAGATGCTGGCGCAGTGGGACTGTTGCAGATGAGCAATCCAGAGTCCCAGGCTGATGCTCTTGGGCTATAGGTTCAAATCCCACCACAGCAGCTGGTGGAATTAAAATTCAATTAATAAAATTGGGAATATAAACCCTGTCTTGGCAATGGTCGCCATGGCAACTATCATCGATTTTTGTAAATACCCATCTGGTTCACTAACGCTCTTTAGGGAAGGAAATCTGCCATCCTTAACTGGTCTGGAATACGTGTGGCTTCAAACTCACAGCAATATGGTTGACTTTTAACTGCCCTCTGAAATGGCCTAGCAAGCCACTCAGTTTAAGGGGATGGACAATAAATGCTGGCCTTGCCCCAGCGACACCCACATGAAATTATTTTTTAATTTTGAAAATGGTTTTTAAGTCTTCACAGCTTCAGGCAGTAAATAATTCTGCGCAATACATCCTGAAAATAATTCCTTACAGTGGTGGACTAATCTGTGTTTTGGGCTGGTGACAGTAAAGTGCTACTTGTGATGAGGACACCAGAAACAATCTTGGCTTTAGCCTACCTGCCTGCTGCCTGTTCAGGGGCAGTATTGGTAAGTGCTATGGAGATATCTTTGATTGTCCATCCATCACAGGGCAGAGTGAATAACATGAAATGAATCAAAAATATAGAGTTATAGAATCATTATTATGGCACAGAGGGAAGCTGTTCGACCCATTTGCTGGCCCTTTATAGAGAAATCCAGTCAGTCACATGCCCTGCTCTATCCCCATTGTCCTACAAGTTTATTCCCTTCAAGCGCCCATCTGAATTCTTCTTCAAATCACTATTGGTATCCATTTCCATGCCCTTGTTGGCTGCGAGGTCCAGGTTATTATCACTCACTACATTAAAAAAAAACATTTGTTTGCACAGGCCAGGATTTCACAGCCCCTCCTGCCCAGCAGGATATTACTGTCCTGCCAAAGTAAATGTCAATCTAAATGGCTCACCACACACACCGGTGGGAGACACGCCATGGTGAGGGCTGTAGAATCACTGGCTAAAGCGCTGCTAAAGCTGGTTGACTGCCACAATCATTGCATCAATGAAGTATAGCTGGTCACTGTTTGCCCCAGGGAAATCAACAGGAGTGAGCATTACACTGCTAGAAGCAATGCTAGGTAAATGAATTTCTTCCCCAAATACCATGGCAAGGAAATAGAAATTAAGACGTTATGGATAGCAAGCAGGGCAAGACTCACCTCATTATTCAGGTAGCCACATTTAAGTCTTATGTGTCAATACAAAGAACTAGTTCTGTGAAAGACAAGCAAATAATATAGATTTTCATCTGGAATGTTTGAACCACTTCATCGAGTGTAGAGCCAGAAAACAAGTAACAAATATATAATCTGATCTCATTCTAAGTAGTGTTAATGACTACTCTCCATAGGTTTGGTGTTTTGATTGGAGAATTATTGTGCTCTGGAGGATAGTGTGACATGGTGGCACCATCCTCCTGGCCTCAAGTGGCCACAAACTCTCAGCTGCAAAGCATACAGTAACTACCAAATAATACATTCAGGAAGAAATGAGCCACATCTATTGCATTTATTATGATCAGTAGAGTTGATAAGCTGTTATGTTTAAAACTGTATCTTTTAATTTAAGATAAAACAGAATGCCTTGGAACTGGAGATGGTGCGAAGTTGTACTGAACTCTGCCTGGCAACAGTCTCGTGTGAAGTGGTGTCCTGGGACAGTGGGCCCAGGGCAAGCTCAATTGAAAGTCAGGTGCAAACTTTAAGGAGAAAGCTTCTTACTGCTGGAAGACTCACGAACTTTCAGAGGCAGCTGGGCAAAGGGGTTTGGGACAGAAGACAGGCAGAATGAAAGGATTGCTTTTGGTTTAATCACCAAGCAGAGTGCTGGTGAGGATGGAACCCCTTTTCGTAGAACCAAAGCTTGTGATGGAGAGTTGAAGATCAAGGAGTCACTAGAGGCTGCCTGCTTGCTGGAAGTCCATTCAAATGAGTGAAGGGAACTTTGTTTTAAAGGAGACTGGAAGGTTCACCCTGGTGATGCAGGGAGAAGATAGTCTGTTGAATCATTGGAAGACACTTGGGACTTTCAGTACAAGGCTACATATCTGCTGATAATGCTGATAACATATACATTTGTCATAGGGACCAGAATTCTCATGTCCCGCTGGCAGCGCACCCCACCCATGGGTTTTCTGGGAGTCTGAGGTGGCTTCGATGGGAAATCCCATTGACAGTGGCAGGAACAGAGAGCCCCACTGCCAGTAAGTGGCACGCTGTCTCCTGCCACCGAGAAACATGTGGCTGGGAGGCCAGGAATCCCGCCCAGGGTAACAGTAACCATGGCGAATCCACCTCACCTACACATCTTAAGACACTAAAGGGCAAATTAGCATGGCCAATCCACCTAACCTGCACATCTTTGGACTGTGGAAGGAAACCGGAGCACCCGGAGGAAACCCACGCAGACACATGGAAAATGTGCAAACTCCACACAGACAGTAACTCAAGGCTGGAATAAAATCTGGGTCCCTGGCGCTCTGTCAGACAGCAGTGCTAACTACAGTGCCTATAAAACATGCAATCTTGTAATGTGATTCTTTGCAGAGGTCACTGGGAAATACATAGCTCTTTTTAAAAGTTATCAGACTCTATGGGGATCAAAGCACAATGAGTAACTTGAGACTAAATACAATTTCTGAATATGCACACAATTATTCATATCTGCCAATGACCACATTGTTCTTCAGCATGATATGAACAGAATCACTAAGGGTTTTAAAACAGTGTCACATTGTGGAGTTAGGTGCCCAGAAAACTCAGTTTGGTTCAATTAATGATCCCCTATTCAAAGCACATTCTGTACCCGTAACAATCAGAATGAGTTTTTCACTGCAAATGTCTTTGTCTTTAAATGTGTTTCCTTCCTGTTCTCCAACTATTCCTCTACACTGTTTCTATTAGCAGTATCCCAGCGGAGTCCGTCAATATTACTCCTTGCTTTACTCACCTCAGCACTAAAAAGTGTCTGTCCCGCTTTCTTAACTAAAGCTGCAAAACCTACAGCCTGGGGCAAGCCAGAGTCAAGAATAAGATTCAAAGTCATGTCTCAAGATCAGGAAACAACTGATATCATTAAAACAAATCTTCACAGTAATTATTTTTGTGACTTGGATCGCACACACATTTCCAATCCACTTTAGAGTATCGCTGGTCAACTTCAACTGATATTACTGACACAAACTATCCATGTCTAGCTACTGCTAATGTTGTGAGCTGATACACTGTGCATTAGAATCTAGCTAGTTTCAATTGATTAAAAACTACACATTTCTCAAGCAAAGGCCAATGATGGATGCCTCACCAATCGATGAATCAATGTTCCTCATGGAAGCTGACTTAAGACACACCATCCTGACTTGGAAATATATCCTTCACTGCTGCTGGGGCAAAATCCTGGAACTCCTTCCCTAACAGCACTGTGGGTGTACTTACACTACACAAACTGCAGCGGTTCGAGAAGGCAGCTCACTGCCACCTTCTGAAGACCTACTAGGGACAAGTAATAAATGCTGGCTGAGCCAGGAGGCCCATATCTCGTGAAGTAAACCAAAACAAAAAGAAAATTTTGAGGCTGCACCTTTTATACACATACATGTCAAACTAACCTTTCGTAAAACACTGGGCGGGATTTTCCATGCAACCCGCCACGTGTTTCGCATTGGCATAGGCGACCCACTATTGGCTGATGGCAGGATCATCTGGTCCTGCTGTTGTCAATGGGGTTTCCTGTCGAATGCATCCATGGGGGGGTGGGGGTGGGGAGCACGCTGTTGGTGGGACCAGAAGAATCCGCTGGCGTGAACGCCTGAAAATTTCCAGCCATTGCATTACTCCATGAGTGACATCAAGTGAAAAACGACCAAAAGACCCATTTTTATTGAATTTAAACAAAAAAAAATGTATGAACTGAAATAATTAGTTGTACCATCAACCACACATTTCAGTTTCTATGGTGCCTGCCGGTCACCGAAGCCCTCAAGCACACCAGCCAACACCCTCAACAGGGCCATCCAGGCAGGGACAAGGTCTATGAATGTCAGGCAGACAACAGGAGCAACCTCCCCCTATGAGCCACATGAAAAGCTAAATGACATGCGACACTTCCAAGTCATTTAGGCCTTTGCACAATTGGATAACTAAAAATACTGTATCTTAAATAAGCCCAATTGCCTAATTACTTGTTTCATCTAGATGAGCCACTACTAATCCTATGTAAGTGTAAGAAAGGACTAATTATTGGACCCACTGGGAACTTTTACATTCTGTATGTCCTGGGCAGCACCAATTAATAGAACAATTATTACCTAGCACTGTAGCATGTTTTCCTAGCTGGTTCCAAAGTGCTGATTAGATAGGAACACAGGGTATAACTCTTACTGTGAGAAAAGGCAGATAAAGAAATTATACTCCATGTTGTTTTGTGGACAACTCGGTTAAAAGTCACCGTATCATTTCCCTATGAATTTGTCCATTGTGCAGTCAAAATGGTGGCAAGGAGTGAACCCCACTCAATTTGAATGTTGAGTTTAGTTTGATGTGAAGTGATTCAAGTTCAGCAAATCAGCCATAACCAGAAAGGACCATCAAAATACTGCCTTATCGACATTGAAATAAATGACCAAACTATTGATTTAATACTACCAATATTTAATGTGTTCATCTGAAATTCTCTCTTCTCTATTTTAGCAGAGGCGTTAACCCGTTATAATAAAATCTGGCACCTATATGCCAGAATCCGATAGCTATACTTTACTGCCATGCAACCATCCTTGTATGCATCTGGTGCAGCATAAAATGAATGAACATCAGTGGATTGTTTAACATGATTCTCGTTTCAGTCATTTCAACATATGCTAACAAAGGCCAAAGAAAATAAAGTAAGCTGTGGCTGTAAGATACTTCACAAGCCTACATTTCATTACTTCAGAGGAATGGAAGGGACGTGTATAATTTATGAATGTTATATTTTAAAATATTTTCAAGGATTATTGTTGGCGCTAAGAGATTCAAGAAAAAAAAGAGTTTGTGCTGGAAAAATCTGGAAAGACTTCCATAAATATAAAATCCAATGAACAGACTAAGCCCCGAGCTCGACATCTATCCTTCCCTGACTAGTGTTTGAACCTCTCAGAGCTAGTGATTGAATTCACTGCTACAACGTGCATTTCCCGCATTTCTTTCACGTCGGATTAACACACATAAAATACTGCATTGTGTACAATATGGATCAAATGGACAAACATTTGTATTTAATTTAAAACTGAAAACCTTTCACAGAATCCAGTGATTTATGTTCCCTGCCACCAAATCCATCTCCACCATTTCTTGACTTTCGTTCATTTTCTCTCTGTTACCTCTCTTACTTTTAACTATTTATCATCTGTCTGAGGATCAATTTCCTGTGTGTATTTTCAGAATTTGCAGCCACAGTTTCTTAGGGGCATCTGAACCCTTTGCAGACTGCGTCTCCATGTCAGAATGAATAAGACAACCAGCAATCTGGTAATGTAGCGATCGGGGCCCATGCTTCACTGTCCAGGGGTCGTGTACTTGGATTGTCTAACAGATGAATTTTCTGGCTTTAATTATGAGGGGGTCTTGTCTGTTCTCGATGGGACTATACACTGCAGGCTTGTTTGGCAGAAAATTGTATCACTTTGGGGGAAAGGAACAAATGACTTCTTGCTGTTAGCTTATAATGTGACAGCATTGCTGCCAATTCAGTCGATGAGCCTGGCCCTGAGTCTTAGCATGAGCTTGAGTTTTGCCCTTATCTCTGCAGTGGCAACTATATATACTGTTTAGCCTTGAACTCAGTCAGCGAAATGGAAAATCAGAAGTTCAATACTAGTCTAGTGCTAATCTCATCAAAGATTATAATGTATGATATTTATATTACACTGTCCAAAAGTGGTGCTCCCACTGGACCCTTGAAGATTGAAAAGAAAAGTACTGTGGGTTTGTCCTACTATTCTATCCAGTGAAGCCTATTCGGTAGTATGCGATTTGAAGATAGGGTGAAGTTTAGCTGTGATTTCCCCTCCAAGGTTGAATAGCCTGGTGACATTCACTGTCTGGATCACGTGAGGTATGGACATTGGTTTGAGGACTGGGAGGGAACCTGGTGCTGGACAGCTACAGGAAAGTAGGTGGGGAAATAGGGATTGAGGAGGAATATTGATTGAACATAGTGTAAGCATTAACTGCAATATAGGTGGGCTGTTGGAATGTGATAAATTAAAGTAAAATACAGACAAAGAAAATCTATTAAGGCTATCCTTGTGCCATGAGTGATTTGATTTATTGTTGTCACATGTATTGGGATACAGTGAAACGTATTGTTTCTTGCACGCTATACAGACAAAGCATACCGTTCATAGAGAAGGAAAGGAGAGGGTGTAGAATGTAGTTTTACAGTCATAGTTAGGGTGTAGCGAAAGATCAGCTTAATATATGGTAGATCCATTCAAAAGTCTGATGGCAGCAGGGAAGAAGCTGTTCTTGAGTTGGTTGGATGTGATCTCAGACTTTTGTATCCTTTTCCCGACGGAAGAAGGTGGAAGAGAGAATGTCCGGGGTGTGTGGGGTCCTTGATTATGCTGGCTGGTTTTCCGAGGCAGCGGGAAGTGTAGACGGAGCCAATGGATGGGAGGCTGGTTTGTGTGAGGGACTGGACTACGTTCACAACCTTTTGTAGTTTCTTACAGAGTTGGTCAGAGCAGGAACCATACCAAGCTGTGATAATATAACCAATTTGAATTAAACTACTTTCCCACAGTATTTTGTTTTATTTTAACAATAAAATGAATGTGATGATTTGATGCAGTGTGAATCTACTTAATCTTACTTTAAGGGGAGACAATTGCATAATGGTATTGTCACTGGGCTAATAATCTAGAGGCCCAGGGCAATGCTCTGGGGATCCGGGTTCGAATCCCGCCATAGAAAGCTGGAATGAAAAGTCTTATTATGACCATAAAGTGTTATCTGCTACCCTCACCTGCTCTGGCCTGTATGTGACTCCAGACCCACAGCAATGACTCTTTACTGCCCTCTGAAATGGCTGAGCACACCACTCAGTTAAAGAGTAATTAATTGATGTCCACACCCCACAAATGTATTTTAAAAAACCAAACCCACCTGATAAAATAGCACTACATGTAGAATAGACACTCAAAATCATTTGGCATTTTCTCTGTAAGAGGGAAAAGATAAATGTAGGAGGAAAATGAACAGTCTGGGTAAAAATGTGATTAGAAAACTGTAAAATTAATAGGGTTAACCAAATACGTTTTTGTAATCTGCTGTAAACATATTTGCTGGGGATCTCCTCAGCAATTCTTCTGATAGGCTGCCTTAACTTTGGTAGAGGTTTCAGGCGGAAAGCTTGAATCAAGAAATTTCTACTGATATCCCGCTGTAGTAACACTGCTGATCACGGGAATCCTCAAAGAAATTCATGCTGAAGGCATATTGTTTTCAATATCCATCTATGTCCACTGCTAAATAAACCCCAAAAGATGTGTCATTAAATCATACTATGGAGATTAGAATATAAGCACTTAACGAGTTCATATAAAACTCTTTCTTTCTATTATTCAGCTATTTAAAATAAATTGGTTAATGCCACTATTAAAATAGCAGAGAAAGGGATTGCCTCTAAACCTTTGCACAATGCAATTACAAGGGTACAGTTTTTTAAATGTCCATAGGAAGATAAACTTACATCCATAGAAATGTGAAAAATACAATGGACTTTTAGTGCCAGTTATGCTAACTGTGGATAGTAATTCCTCACTTAATGTGTATGAGTCTGACCCTGGGTCTTAGCATAAGCTTCAGTTACATTCTTTAAAAGTGTGAGTTTAAGTGAAATAACTTTAATTGAATCAGATATTGCCATAAGAATTAATGGCCCAGATCATCCAGTCTCCAGACGTACCAAGAAATGCTATGGGAAAAACTGACTCCACGGCAATTGCCTGGGAAATTTGAACTTCTGATGGGCAAATCCTCCACTCCCACGGACCTTCCGATAAAGTCTCTAACCTTCAACTCTAACTCTAACTGAGTTCGAGTTGAAGGTTTCAGACAGTTCCAATTTACTTATCTGAATAGATAACCAGGAAATGTGTGACAGTAAATCCTAATCCAACTCTTGGGTAACTATATAACTGACCCACCAATCACACACTGACAACCATCCATCCCCCACCCTCCACCTGCCCACTGCCGACTCCCCCTCAATCCCCTCCCCCGATTTCCTTGCTCCTTCCTGAAGCCACAACTCCCGCAACCCTCAGTCTTGACCTGACCCGACCTCATCACCCCTTGACCCCCCTCAACATCCTACTGACCCCCGGACTCCTCCCATCACCTGCCCTGAGCTGATATCATCCGACTAACCCCCAACCCTCAACTCTCCTCGGCTCCTTTACCTGACCTGACTCATCTTCATGATCTTATTCCCCCTTGACTTCCAACTGCTCCCTATGATGCCCCAACTCCCCCCTAACCCCACCTGATATATCATCCTACCCAGCTAGAACCCAACACTCACATCCACCACACTCACTTACCTACTTATCAGAATTAGGCAACAAGTGCCATAAAATGATGCTGTGGCTTCTCTTCTCATGATAATCCAGTACTACAAAGGAGTACTCTTTCAGATAAGCCCTGCATCTTTGGAGGAGCCGGGATCAGAAGACACAGAGAAATGTGGATCTCTGCCGTGGCATGGAGAAGTAGACATGAAGTGTCAATTTGATAGGGATCACCGCTCCTCGGGTGACTCAGGCTGATGTCCCCACTGAGTCTCTCCCCCGATCCCCAGTGAGTCTCTACCCTGATTCCCGGTGAGTCTCTCCCCTGATCCCCGGTGAGTTTCTCTCCCTGATCCCCAGTGAGTCTCTCCCCCGATCCCCGGTGAGTATCTCCCCCGAGCCTTAATGAGTCTCTCCCCCGATCCCTGGTGAATATCTCCCCCCGATCCTCAGTGAGTCTCTCACCTGATTTCCAGTGAGCTTCTCCCTGATCCCCAATGAGTCTCTCCCCTGAGTCTATCTCCTCTGGGATAGTGGCCATTGAGTTTTGATCTTTTTGTCCAGTGTGAAACATGGAGGCAGTTAGTCTCGAAACTCCATACTCTTTAAGTGTTAGCCCACCCTTAAACAGTGAGATGTGTAGATTCCGCAGATGGCTTTGAGGTATCCTCACCTATTTCCCGATTTAATTTGGTATTTGCAGGAGATTATTTTGTCTGTAGTCCAAATACCAAAAGGCATATGATTTGCAGTAGCCATCTTAACAGCTTGTTTAGTGTCTAATTTTTAACAGCATTGACTGAAAGTTCATAAATAACATGCCTTTACTGTTTATGACACAATTTATCAACTTGTCCTGATACCCTTAATAATTATGAATATTTATCTCAGATCCCTCTGTACTTGCACTGTTAGGTTTAGGTTTAGGTTGCACTGTTTACTATCCAAAAAACAGATATTAAATAATCAAATTTCTAGGCCCTTAAGTTTGATTCCAACAAGAAATGCAACTTCAGCACAATGATAAGTCTGTGCTACCAGGGAACTGGATGGAGCTATCAGATATTGATTTCAACATTCACAAAATGTAAACACTCCTACTCGGAGTGTTTCAATATTAATTCTTCAATGCGTCTGCACATGCATGTGTGAAGAGAGTTAGATCTTGGACTTGAAAACTAGTTCAAAAAAGGGAGCACAAAGGGGGTACTACTTAATTGAGCCCCATGATGATTTCCCAGAAAGCTGCATACGATGAAATTGTGTTTTTTCAAAGAAAGGGTGAATATTGCTTATTAGATGTGGAGTTTTCATCATTAAACGCAAAAATAACAACAGTTCAAGAGTTATGCTTTAATTTGCAATTAGCATCCAGTAGTAAGCAGACACCTCCATTATACTCACCCTTGAAGCTATATTGCTCACACAAGAACAAGTTCTGTAGTTCGACCAGTGACAGTCAGCATTGACAGACTGTAACTAGAAGCTACGCAGCTCAACTTATTTGAAGCTAATTATTACCAAGTTTCTTCTACAGTTCCTGTCAGAACCTACAACACTTTAACCTCTGCTTTCTTTCCTTTTTAGAATTAATGATAAGCACGGACACATCATAGACGCATAGGTTCATCTCAAGTGACTGCCTGCCACCCCAGTGATCATTACAGTCCCTCATTAGTTTGTTCTGTGTGTGTTCATTAAATATAGCTTTAACCTACTCCTTTACATTAGCGTATTTACTTTGCATGCCTTACACTCAGGTGAGATTTATGGAAGGATTGGAGATTGGTGCTAACATTCTCTGTGATCACATAAATAGGATTTAACCACTATAAATCTGAAATATTTTTATAAGTAGACATTTTGGAAGCCTGAATGTTGAATAACAAGATGCAAAACATAAAAATCATCATTTTAGGACCTGAATATTATAAAAGCAGTTTACTGAATACATTTCTCACCAAACTGCTCATTATATATTGAAACAAGTTATTATGCTGGTTAATGATTAGAAAGAGTAACTATAACACACAGTGATCAGTGATATATTTCTGAATTTCAGATCCTAGGGGTTGGATTTTCCACGCTGCGGCATCTTTTGCGGTGGCCGGGGCAGCTTGTCATTAGTCACTGGCGGAGTCTTCCAGTTCCACAGATGGCAATGGTGTTTTGTATGGCTCACCCATCGTGCTGTCACTGAGGGGGGGGGGGGGGTTGCCTTTGTCGATCCTGCCAGGGGGAGAAGGATTGGAAAATCCCGCCCATGTTTTGAGATGGAATCACAATAATCCGGTTTTTCCTGTTCCACCCAAGGGAAGGTCCAAACTGGATGTCTCACATATGAGATTCTTGAGCCATTCACTATTATGAAGGGTGCCCTCTAAACCCATTGGACAGGTGATAGACTAGTGGTATTATCACTAGACTGTTAATCCAGAAATTCAGCTAATGTTCCGGGGATCAGGGTTCAAATCTTGCCATGGCAGATGGTGGAATTTGAATTCAATGAAAAAAATCTGGAATTAAGAATCTACTGATGACCATGAAACCATTGTCGATTGTCAGAAAAACCCATCTGGTTCACCAAAGTCCTTTAGGGAAGAAAATCTGCCGTCCTTACCTGATTTGGCCTACATGTGACTCCAGAACCACAGCAATGTGGTTAACTCTTAACAGCCCTCAGGTAACTAGGAATGGGCAATAAATGCTGGCCAGCCAATGATGCCCATGTCCCATGAATGAATAATAAACAAATTACACCCACTGGACATGTATTCAGTATTCAGAGTTGGTATTCCGGTCTCCACTTGCTGCAGTTGTCTGAATTGGGGCCCAAATCCAACCCTTCTGTCCCAGGAGTGGGAATACAGTGGTGACACTGCCTGGATATGCATGTACCCTGCTGAATGTTCACATTATTTAGCTGTATTTAGAGACTATATTATGCTCTACATTTGCTTGGGCTGTCTGCGTGAGGCTATGATGCAGAAGGACGTTGACTTCTTGTGTGATGTATTTATTGATTTTGAACAACTGAATCATTATCTGAAGCTCCCTCTTGTTAAATTATCTTGAAGTCCAGTACCGATGTATATTAATTTCTTGGTTATGCAGTACAGCAATGTGTCATATGGTGCTAACATTGCCTCTTGGGCCCACACGACATAGGAAGTAGTCCAGCTGAAATTCTGCACAAATGTTTGTTAAGGTCAATACAATGGAAAGATCTTTCTTCCTGACAAACTTTCTTCCTGGCCTGGATAAGATGCTCTGTCAGAGAGTCTGTGCAGACTTGATGGGCTGAGTGGCTTCCTTCGGCACTGTACATAAGAACATAAGAACTAGGAGCAGGAGTAGGCCATCTGGCCCCTCGAGCCTGCTCCGCCATTCAATAAGATCATGGCTGATCTTTTCGTGGACTCAGCTCCACTTACCCGCCCGCTCACCATAACCCTTAATTCCTTTACTGTTCAAAAATGTATCTATTCTTGCCTTAAAAACATTCAATGAGGTAGCCTCAACTGCTTCACTGGGCAGGGAATTCCATAGATTCACAACCTTTTGTGTGAAGAAGTTCCTCCTCAACTCAATCCTAAACCTGCTTCCCCTTATTTTGAGGCCATGCCCCCTTGTTCTAGTTTCACCTGCCAGTGGAAACAACTTCCCTGCTTCTATATCTATTCCCTTCATACTCTTATATGTTTCTATAATACCTCCCCTCATTCTTCTGAATTCCAATGCGTATAGCCCCAGTCTACTCAGTCTCTCCTCATAAGCCAATCCTCTCAACTCCAGAATCAACCTAGAGAATCTCTTCTGCACCCCCTCCAGTGCCAGTATATCCTTTCTCAAGTAAGGAGACCAAAACTGTACACAGTACTCCAGGTGTGGCCTCACCAGCACCTTATACAGCTGCAACATAACCTTGCTGTTTTTAAACTCCATCCCTCTAGCAATGAAGGACAACATTCCATTTGCCTTCTTAATTACTTGCTGCACCTGCAAACCAACTCCTTGAGATTCTTGCACAAGGACACCCAGGTCCCTTTGCACAGCAGCATGCTGCAATTTTTTACCATTTAAATAATAGTCCATTTTGCTGTTATTCCGACCAAAATGGATGACCTCATTTTTACCAACATTGTACTGTATCTGCCAGACCCTCGTCCACTCACTTAGACTATCTATATCCCTTTGCAGACTTTCAGCATCCTCTGCGCACTTTGCTCTGCCACTCATCCTAGTGTCATCTGCGAATTTTGACACACTGCACTTGGTCCCCAACTCCAAATCATCTATGTAAGGGGATTCATCTGTAGGGATTCTATGATTCTGTGAGACTTTTGGCAAGGGGAACTTACGCAAAAAATATGGAACACATTTGTCTACATTTTTAAAAAAGCACGAAACAAGCAGAAACGCAGCACTGATGTAATAGCAAGTGTGATGCTGTCATCTACTGAGGCACCTCACCCTCTCAGTCTCTTGCTTTTGCTCTGCTTCCTATTCCGTTTTGATGGAGAGCTGGAATATGCTGAATGGAAAAGGGCTTTCCAATTGCTTCTGAAAAAGTTGTGGGACAGTAGGGAATACAAATAAATTCAGGTTCACTGAGACTGTCAGTGCAGTTGGCTGTAACGTAGGTTCCTGTAAGGAAAAAAATTAAATAAAACAGTGAAGAAACTCACTGTTAAACTTCAGAAATCTCAGTTATGCTGATATCAGTTGATGCCAGACATGTAAATGTTCAGGAGTTGAGCTTCACCAGTGCGTTATTTGCATAAATACAGGAAACTCAAGTGAGCAAGTCTTTTTCATGGGAGCAGAGCAATGGCAGATTTTGGCTGAGGCATCTCACAATCAGTGGAGACAATTGAGGACATTTGCACATAATGATATTTCAACATAAAACTGGTGTAAGTTAATGGTACAAAAGCACTCTGATGTTAGAGTTACGCTGAAACTTTCCAGGAAATAAGCAACGAGGTAAAAAAATAGCCAGCCGTGAATAAACTAACACCACAGACAATAATCTGCATAGAGAAACGGTGACAGGAACAGATTGTCACTGCAACTAGGCATGTGAAACCGCGCAGAACAAGTCACGACAAACAAGAACAGCTTATATTTGTGAAGAGGCTTTTAATAGAAGAGCATTTTCCAAGGCACTTCACAGACAGGCGGCAGGAAAATGGTTGAAGGGCCAAGAAAGAAAATGTGGTAGGAATAACAAAAGCCTTTGTTGGAGAGAAGAATTTGAACAGAGGAGTGTGATTAATGTCTTTCCTTAGATGTTCCTTTAGGTATAACAAAGCTGTTCGCTCCATGAGCTGTCTGAGTATCTTACATTTAGGGGTGTGCCCACTCTATCGCCGGAATTGTCCTGCCTCACCCACCTGAGGCTCGTAACATCCCACCCGAGGCTAACGGAGAATGCCATTCAGCGAGCATTGGGGCAGAATCGGGGCGGGCATTCTGGTAAAATTTCGGCCTATATGATAGCACAATCAAGGATGTAACCATCATCTTCCATTGTTCATGTTTTATTTACTTAATGTGTATATATTTATTAGTCACAAGTAGACTTACATTAACACTGCAATGAAGCTACTTTGAAAATCCCCTAGTTGCCACACTCCGGCACCTGTTCTGGTACACTGAGGGAGAATTTAGCATGGTCAGTGCACCTAACCAGCACGTCTTTTGGATTGTGGGAGGAGACTGGAGGAAACCCATGCAGACACGGAGAGAACATGCAGACTCCGCACAGACGGTGACCCGAGGCTGGAATCGAACCTGGGTCCCTGGCACTGTGAGTGCTAACCACTGTGCCACCGAGCCACCCCAATGTCCTTTTATTACTTGACTCTCCAGTTTATTTTGAAGGGGGGTGGATGGAGAAAACCACTTGGTAAGATGAGGCTGAGTACAGTGCATCAAACTGTGAATGGGCATACTGAGCATGAGTTATGACCTGATTCATTCAATTCAAACAGTGTAACTTGCCATCACTTAATAATGGATTGCTTTCTGTCACTGTGCTCTGCAGTGTGACTTGGACAATATGTCGAACACGCTACACCTCCCTGCATCATCTTCTTAAACAAGTTAGCTCATTAAGAAATCCTAAACTGCCGAGCTGGGCAAAGACTCGGCATGGCAGGGTTCTGCCTAAAATGTAACTGATTTTATAGCCTTTGCTGGACCTAACGAACTGCCCACATTCCTGATTCCTTGTTTTAAAATCTCTCTCTGTGTTCAGCATGGCCATAAAAAGGACCAGTGACTTCCCATCATAGTGGGTGGGAGGCGCTTTGTAATTGCCAAAATAGGCAACTGAATTTCATAGAATTTACTGTTTAAGTACAAACAACATCGAAGTTATCTCATTAACCTCTTATCTTCTTGAAATCTTTAAAAGGTTTGGTTGACAGCAATGTGGTTGACTCTCAACTTTCCTCCGAGGGCAACTAGGGATGGGCAATAAATGCTGGCCAGCCAGCAACGCCCATGTCCCATGAATGAATAAGAACAAAAACACTTTGTTTGAATAGCTCAACATGTCAAATTTGCTCCAGTTCTATGGAATTCTATGCGATGGAAGAACTGTCAAAAATGTCTGCAATTTGACCAGGAGAGAGAAGCAGAAGGGTTTATCGAGGCACTGGAATGGCGCAGTGGCACAGTTTTTGCACTGCTGCCTCACAGGGCCAGGGACCTGGGTTCGATTTCAGGCTTCGGTCACTGTCTGTGTGGAGTTTGTATATTCTCCCCATGTCTGCGTGGGTTTCCTCTGGGTGCCCTGGTTTCCTCCCCCAGTCCAAAAATATGTGGGTTAGTTGGATTGGCCATTTTCAATTTCTCCTTAGTGTCAGGGGGACTAGCTAGGGTAAATGCATGGGGTTGTGGGGATAGGGCCTGGGTGGGATTGTGGTCGGTACAGACTCAATGGGCCGAATGGTCTCCTTCTGCACTGTAAGATTCTATGGTTCTATGATACTTCAGAGGGTAGAAAACAGATAGCAGGAGGTTGGCAGACCAGGATGAGGTGAAAGGTGGAAGGGTGCCCAGGAGGCTGGAGGTTAGAATTAGCTCCTGAGATGATTTATGACTTAGGAAGTTGCTGGTTTTGGTAGAGTAAAGCCACAAAGGGATTTTAAGAATTTAAATCTTATCAGATCAGAAGATAGGGACCAATGTAAGGCAGGAGGACAGGTTGATGGGCAAGTAGGAATTTTTGGAGATGGAATGAGCCCTGGCCTCCCCTGACCTCTCCTTAGTTCCTTGATGATAGTGTTCCCCTGTCCTTGGTTTCCCCTGTATAAGTGTGAGAGTGAGTGTTAACATGAGTGAGTGTGAAAATATGCGTGTGTGAGAGTGAATGAGTGTGAAAGTGAATGAGTGTGAAAGTGTGAGCATGTGTGGGTGTGTGTGTGAGAGTGATTAAGTGTGAAAATGTGTGTGTGTGAGAGAGTGTGAGAATGGGTGTGAGTACATGTAAAAGTATGTGTGTGAGAGATTGAGTGAGAATGAGAGCAAGTGAATATGTGTAAGAGTATGAGAGTGATTGAATGTGTGTAAGAATGAGCGAATGTGTGAGAGAGTGAATGAGTGTGTGAGAGAGTGAGTGTGTGTGAGAATGAGTGAGCACATGAATGCCTAAGTGTGAGAGAGTGTGTGAGTGAGTGCGAGTGAGTATAAGATGTGTGTGTGTTTGTGTAATAGAGAGATGTGTGAGATGAATGAGTGTGAAAGTGAATGTATGAGAGAGGGTATGAGCAAGTGAGTGTGTAAGTGAATGTGAGATGTGTGCGTAAGTGTGAGTGTGTGTAAATGAGTGAGTGTGAACGTGAGTATGTAAGAGAGCGTGTAAGTAAATGAGTGTGTGAGTGAGATGTGTGTCTGTGTATGTGTGAGAGAGAAAGAGAACCCTGGGATTTGGGGTGAGCCGCACAGACATACACTCACACTCCTTTTCCCTCCCCAAAACCCGGACTGGGAGAGGAAGAAAATCGAGACTGAAAGGCAACCCACTTCCGACCTCCACATATGTGTGAATTCCTTTGAAACCATTTCAGCGTGTACAGCACCAGTGGCAAACACAAGATCAGTGTTAGTTAAACCCAACACCTTAGCTCAGACATGGGGTCCCCTCCCTTTCTCTAGTGACCAGGACTTGGGGCCTGCACTCTCTCTCTCTAGCTCTGCTTCTTAAGAAAAAAGGAAAAAAAAGGTTCTGTCTGCTGCTTTTTAATGGTAATTTTTACTAATTACTCATTTGCTAAATTATCATTTTATTGCTGTGAGATTGAACTTTTGTTTTGCTCAGTTTGTGCCTTCTTCATTAACTTTTAAAAAATTCATGTTCAGTGTTGTGTGAAACCAGGAGCGAGATTCTCCGGCCTCCCAGTCGGGTGTTTCCCACCGGCGGGAGGTGGCGCGTTGTTTGCCAGCGGTGAGATTCTCCAGTCCCGCCGCTGTCAATGGGAATTCCCATTGATGTCACCCCACGCCGGCAGGAAACCCCGGCATGAATGGGCGGGGAATTCCGGCCCAGATTTCTGGCAGCTGCGGTTGGGTTTCTTGCTAAAAGGGAATGAAAAGCTCATGGGAGCCTGACTGATGTTTTTGCAGAGGTGGTAAAAGGAGCTACCTTTGCTACAATAGAAACGGGAAATGTTGGAAATGCTCGGCATGCCTGCTGACATTTATACAGAGAGAAACAGAGGTCAGTGAGCCTTCATCAGAACTAGTGCAGATTGTGGACTTGAAGGTCTGGCTCTGATTCTCTCTCCAAAGTTGCTCCATGAGAATTTCTAGCATTTTCTGTTTATATTTCAGATTTCCTGAATCAGAAGCATTTTGCTTTCCTATTGTGTCCTCCATGCTGGGCATTTGTAAGTGTGGTTGGTTTAATTTAAAATGAGTGGGTCAACCCTCTCCCTGGCTACCCTCTTGCTCTTTATATATGTATAAAAAGCCTAGGGATTTTCCTTAATCCTGCTGGCCAATGATTTTTCGTGACCCCTTTTTGCCCTCCTTACTTAAGTTTCTTTCTACTTTCCTTGTATTCCACACTGGCTTCATGTGTTCCCAGTCTGCTAGCCTTGAAAAATGCTTCCTTTTTCTCTTTGACTAGGCTCACAATATCTCTCATTATCCAAGGCTCCCAAAGCTTGTCCTACATCGTTACAGGAATGTGCCGGTCCTGAATCCCTATCAACTTACACTTGAAAGCCTCCCAAATGCCAGATGTTGATTTGCCCTCAAACATCTGCCCCCAATCTACTTTCTTCAGCTCCTGCCTAATATTGTTGTAACTAGTCTTACCCCAATTTAGCACCTTAACTTGAGGACTACACTTATCTTTATCCATCAGTACCTTAAAGCTTACTGAATTGTGGTCACTGTTCCTGAACTGCTCCCCTACTGAAACGTTGATCACCTGGCCGGGCTCATTCCCCAATACCAGATCCAGTATGGCCCCTTCCTTCGTTGGACTATCTACATACTGTTTCAAGAAGCCCTCTTAGATGCTCCTTATAAACTCTGCCCTATCCACGCCCCTAGCACTAAGTGAGTCCCAGTCAATATAGGGGAAGTTAAAATCTTCCACCACAACAACCCTGTTACTTTTACACCTTGCCAAAATCTGCCTACATGTCAGTTCCTCTATCTCCTGCTGGCAGTTGGGTGGCCTATAGTAAACCGCCAACATTGTGACCACGCCCTTCCTATTCCTGAGCTCTACCATATTGCCTCGCTGTATGAGCCCTCCGAGGTGTCCTCCCACAGTACAGCTGTGATATTCTCCTTAACCAGTAGTGCAACTCCCCCACCCCTTTTACATCCACCTCTATCCTGCCTGAAATATCTGTATCCTGGGATGTTAAGCTGCCAAGCCTGTCCTTCCCTTAACCAAGTCTCTGTAATAGCAACAACATCATAGTTCCAAGTACTAATCCAAGCTCTAAGTTCATAAATAGAGGCATAGAGTACAAAAGCCAAGAGTCATAGAGTCATAAAGGTTTACAGCATGGAAACAGGCCCTTCAGCCCAACTTGTCCATTCCACCTTTTTTTTAAACCACTAAGCTTAAAGTAAAGTTTATTTATTAGTAACAAGTAGGCTTACATTAATACTGCAATGATGTTACTGTGAAAATCCCCTAGTCACCACACTCCGGCACCTGTTCAGATACACTGAGGGAGAATTTAGCATGGCCAATCCAACTAACCAGCACTTCTTTCAGACTGTGGGAGAAAACCGGAGCATCCGGAAGAAACCCATGCAGACGCAGGGGGAACGTGCAAACTCCACATAGACAGTGAGCCAAGCTGGGAATCGAACCCGGTTCCCTGGCGCTGTGAGGCAACAGTGCTAACCCCTGTACCACTGTGCTGCCCTAAGCTAGTCCCAATTGCCTCCATTGGCCCATATCCCTCTATACCCATCTTACCCATGTAACTGTCTAAATGCTTTTTAAAAGACAACATTGTACCCACCTCTACTACTACCACTGGTAGTAGTAGAGTATTGGTACAAAGAGATTTTGCTAAGCTTGTTTAAAACAGTTTAACACACTCTGACTACAATTCCCACTTCTAGGTGCCCGAGCGATGTGAGGGGGAGAGTTAAAAGGGGAAGGGGGAGATTGGGCACAGAAACAGAAGAAACACCAGGGGCCATAATTTCTCTCCATGTCTCATGGAGGTTGGGAGGTGTAAAGATGTACTTTGATAGACTTCCTTAGTGAACACAAGAGGTGTTTATTAATAAGAATTGTACAGCAGCCACATGGCTGTAGCTTGCTCCCAAAACGTCTTTGCCTAGGAGCCTCTCTCACCGTGAGTCCCAACTGGTCACCCAGGCCAGGTGACCCTTACTCTGCTGTGTTGCCCTTAGAGGGACACTCACCACAGGAGGCCAGCAAGGAGAACACTGAAGCAATCAACTGTGTCAGTGACAATGATATGTAAAGTAGTTTCATTAATAAAGAGGCTGATGTCGGTAACACTGCAGAAAAGATAGTAAGAAACCTTTACGAGAGAGAGAGGGTATTGCATTTGAGAGTAAACTGAGGACTGAACTGAGCAAAAAGATTGCAAACATTCTGGTTCAATCTGAGAGAGCAGCCGGAGAGATGGAGCTATTGGCAAGGGAGCAGGGCTTGTGACATGTGTGATGAGCTTGAGTAAATTATGTCAACCAAAAGTTTAATTCAAAACTCTCAGAAATGCATCTGGGAAATAGGAAAAGGTACACAGCTGGGACAGTGGATTGTCCACTTTATTCTGAGAAGAAAGGTCCCATAACTCACAAGTAACTAAATTATAAATGATCTATTGAGGTGCTGCTGATGAACAGAATGCAGAAGTTGCCCAAAATCATTTCAGAAACACTCTCTATATCTACCCAGGAGAGGAAACTTTCAGACATAAGTCAGGAGTGGATTGGCACCCAAGTCCCAGAGTTGAAAGGAGAGTTTGCTAGCTTACTTGCTCACATAATCCTCTCAAGAGCAGTTTTAATTGAATTGGAGATGTCTTAGGCACAGTTCTGAACATATTGGGCCGGATTCTCCAACCTTGCCCCCCAGCTGGGATTTTCTGGTCGTGCTGTGGTGAATGGAGATTTGACTGAGCGCCAAATTCTTCATTCTTGCCGACAGCAGTGGTGGGCCGTGCACGACTGGAGAATACCGGCCATCATCTGCCGAAATTGTGATCTTTTCTGAAATGAAAGGAAAAGAGCTGGATTTTATACTGTGCCTTTCATGATTTTCTCCCACAGTCCAAAGATGTGCAGGTTAGGTTGATTGACCAGGTTAAAAATTGCCCCTTAGAATCCTAAAATGCGTAGGTTAGAGAGATTAGCAGGTAAATATGTGGGGGTAGGGCCTGGGTGGGATTGTGGTCGGTGCAGACTCGATGGGCCGAATGGCCTCCTTCTGCACTGTAGGGTTTCTATGATTTCTATGATCTCAGGATGTCTGAAAGTGTTGTACAGCTGCTACGAAGTGTAGTCACTTGTAATTTTGGGAAATGCAGCAGTCGGTTTGCACATAACGTAGTCCTGAGCAGCAATGAGATGCCTGACTGTGCAATCTATTCTTTGTGATATTGATTGAGGGCTAAGCCCAATATAAATCTGTTACATCCAAAAAGATTAAAATAGGCAATATGGTAAAATGAGGGATCTTCCTGGAAGGCTTACTGGGCCATTTATTGCCATCTGGCAAGAGTGAATGTGAAAGTGGAGGTGGTGGTGTAGGTGTGAGGGGGGACTTAAGTTGAATCTGCAGCAGAGGCAGCTCAGAGAATGAAATAACGGCAGATGTGGGAAGAGTATGAAGCAGGAAGCAGGCTCCTGAGTCAAGTATGAGGCTTGTGGCGGCCTCGGAACCAACTCATCAGTATCTATAAAGAAAGTTGCAGGTTTAAGCAGGTAATATTTCTGTTATTTCATTCCTCAGAATTCATAATAAAGCACTCAATCAAAAATGTATTTTAAGTTTGATCAGGGTTGAAGTGGGAATCATAGAATCCTACAGTGCAGAAGGAGGCCATTCGCCCCATCGAGTCTGCACCGACCACAATCCCACCCAGCCTCTATCCCCATAACCCAATGCATTTACCCTAGCTACTCTCTCTGACACTAAGGGGCAATTTAGCATGGCCAATCCACCTAACCTGCACATCTTTGGACTGTGGGAGGAAACCAGAGCACCCGGAGGAATCCCACACAGGCATGGGGAGAATGTGCAAACTCCATGCAGACAGTGACCCAAGCTGGGAATCGAATCTGGGTCCCTGGTGCTGTGAAGCAGCAGTGCTAACCACTGTGCCACATTGCTGGAAGTGTACATTATGGCTGCTTTTCAAATAATCTCTTTTACTGCATTATAACAAGGAATATTTTTGGAAAAATAAAACAATATGATTAAGCATGGTTAAAGTTAAAATATAACCAATTAAAAAGAAATAAAATACTCGATTAATTAGAACAATACAAAGGCACCTAAGAAGAAGAAAATCGCAAGATGTTCACAACATATATTTTTAATTGGATTTCTTTTAGATAGAAAGGATGATATTCTGTAAAATGAGAGCAATTGCATATTTAATGATTAATGATTTAATAATCCACTCTTTCTGCTGTTGCTTATTGGCACAATTTATGTACAATATGGTGAATAACTGCAAATCTATGATTAAGAAAAATTCAGTACACAATTGCTAGCACTAGCGAACTGAGTCCAGAACAGTTGCAGTTTGGATTTATTTCAATGGTTCGTTGTCTAGACTGACACAGTCTAGAATACAACCACATCCTGTAAGTTGCACTGTACGGCTTTGATTAAGTCAACTATGCTTCCTTTATGGGTCCATGTGATGTCAGTAAAGTTTATGGGAAAACACAGGCCTCCAAAGCTATTTAGTAGCCTGCTGGACATAAATAATGTCCCTGTATACTTCAGGGTTAATGGAAAAAAATGTGCACTGAGTATGGTCATCCCAGGGGGATTGCTTGAACTTGGCCTCTTGGCCTGACTCAAGGGTAAGCGATGTTAAACATGCAGCTAGGGACAATCCAATGTGACTGCAAAAGATATCTTGTTACAGTAATTTCTAATAGTGATGACAATCAACAAGACCTATGAAGAAAACATGCGCAAGGACCACTATGTTATCAGTGCATTGCAGAAATATTCACTCTAGTTGTAGTTGGGGTCAAGTAACGCTGTTACTTTTGTGAAGGTGGGCTTAAGCACATCATAAATACAATCTTGAACTTAGATCCTCTGCTGATCAAATGAAGGTGCAGGGTTGAATGGATTCAAGCCGTGGCAAACTAACAATCCAATGGATAGAATGTGTCTCTGGCCTATGGTGGTCTTGTGGCATCATTCAAGTCAGTTGCTGGTGATCGAGGGAAACAATATCTCCCTCTGTTAATGCTCTAACTTTGATTTCGGCCGTAAATAATCACATCCCAGATTGGAGGGGATGGATTTATTGGGATTCTAGTTTGTAAAGGCTTGATTCTTTTACTAAGATTAAGAAAAGCCACAATGCGGGATTATCACCTAAGTTAAAAGGTGGATGTAAGAGGTAATTTAAATCAAGAAATGATTAGTTTTGCAAGACTCTAGATTGCAAGAGAATAGGAAGATTGAGTGAATTTCCACAGGCTTGAGGTCCTGGGAATGAACGGGTTAGAGTGAATAAGGAAACACAGTGCAGAGGAAGGAGAGGAATATTGATTCAATCAAACATGCAACATATGATGTCCTAATACAAACATTGTTGCGTATGAACTCTGCAGTGACATCGAACGTACACAGTTTTGGGGGCACTCTCGGTTCACCAAGCAGTTCACAGAGATATGCAGTGAAATGTTACCCTAACTGGAATTTGAGATGCGCGTTTAGCCTCAATGAAAACTCCAATGTTATTATGAGCACATGACATTATTACCCTTAGTACTGTAAGTGAGGGCTAAACATAACAAATGTTACCAACAGCATTGCTTTGTGAATTGAGTTCTGTCAGTGCATTTTTAAAATACTGCTCTTAATGCCATGGCATGGAAAAGTTTCTTCATTAAAGAGGTTAAAGGTTGTTTGGAAGAGAACATGAAAACAGAGATCAGAAACTTATACCAGCAGATATCCATTCCCATGGTAATTGGAAATAATTAAAACCAAGTACTGGGAACTTAACAAGTAATGAGTTTTACTCCATTGAGTACTTTTGCATTTCTGATTACAAAAACACATGCTTGGCCGAATGTTTGGTTCAATTAATTTCCCCCACCCCCTTTTAACAACCCAAATATGTGGCCCTGAGTGGACTTTTATAGTAATTGAAAGCGACAGCAATAAAAAATAATTAGACTTTATCATTCTCCCTGTTCAACGTATTCCACAGATTCTTTCGGGAATTGGGTTCCCCTCTTTGCAATCAAAAGGAAACTAGGGAAATCTTGCAGTTTGATAAGTCTTCGTTGTCTTTGACAGCATTTTGGGACAAGAAAGAAAGAGTAACATCAACGCACATCAGCATGAAGCATCGACATTCCTTCACCTGTGAATATAATGGAGCCCTTCCTGTGAAGGCAGTCTGTTGCCTTCTGAATATTGCAGAGGTAATAAGAGTTTTTCACTGAGTTGACTGACTATCGGGCTGGTTATCTAGCTCACAAACTGAGGCCGGTATGCTCCTCTCTTGTTTTCACAATCACAGTGCAGAAGGAGGCCATTCGACCCGTCGAGTCTGCACCGACCACAATTACACCCAGGCCCTGTTCCCGCAACCCTACTAATCCCTTGACACTAGGGTCAATTTAGCATGGCCAATCAACCTAACCCGCACATCTTTGGACTGTGGGAGGAAACCGGAGCACCCGGAGGAAAGCCCACGCAGACACAGGGGAGAAGATGCAGACTCCACACAGACAGTGACCTGAGGCTGGAATTGAACCCAGGTCCCTGGCACTGTGAGGCAGCAGTGCTAACAACGGTGCCACCGTGCCGCCCTATTTTGTCGCCGGTTTATTTGCAGGTAGCTTTTGGTGTCGGAAGAGGGGAAAAGAAAGCTTTAGACACGATACTCTTTCATATAAAAAAAAATCAAGCCTGCCTCCTAATTTAGTTTGCTGCACTTTGCAGACCCTAAAGAGCTGTCACTGCGCAGGGTTTCATTGCTTGCACCTGCTAAAACATTTGTGGTATTTGAAAGCTAGTGAAACACATTTGCTTTTCATTTTATCAGGCTTCAAAAATCTTTGAAGTGTTTAATAGCAGGCCCAAAAAGATTTTTGCCTCTTAATCATTTACTTGTAGGGCACATTCTGCACAAGTAGCCTGTCATGCAGAAAACGAGTTTAGACCATTTTTATTAAGTGCTGCATGCCAAGTCAGTGTTCATTAGAGGTGTTTTTAAAAGCTTCAGTGCTGTTAGTTATGAGGAAAATGTTTGGCACTTTCAAAAATAATTCGAAAGGAAAATAAGTAATAATTAAAGGGTTCTTCAATAATCTATAGATTCTGAATTAAGGGACGGGATATTAGGGAAGTTTAAAAAAAAACTGTTTTCTATTTAAAGCAAATAAATTACACCTGTTTTCCTGGCATTGGCTGGTACGGTTACCCACTATTTTAATCAAATTATTGCATTTGTTCTTCTGCATATTTCTCTCCTACATGACCTCAAACTTCCCGTGAACCACAACCTGAACAAAGGCCGCCCACTGTCTTTGCAGTAAATCTGTTGTCTCCCTCTTAGGCCCTCAACCTGGGATCATAGATCACCCTGTATCCCAGCTTGCTTCAATTTACTCAATTAACTCTGGTAAAGTCCTTGTAACTTTTGCAGATGTTTCTTTATTATTAGGGCCTATAGTGTACATGTGAGATCATAAGCCTGAGGTTACGGCAAGGTTGGAGGGGGAAGGGTAACAACTGTGCGGCCCAGCAATTCTTTCCTCCGGGGTTAAAAAGTTGCTTTTAAATGTTTTAGATGCGATCTCCCAGTAAAGCAGAAAAAAAACAAGATGCTATCAGAGTCAGGAACAGCTTGTGTAGAATAACTATTTCACATCTATGTGAGATAATGTTTTGATTAACAGATGTTTAATTGACCCATCCATCATGAAAAGAACTTGCCTAGAAGTCACTATGGATAAGTAAATTATTAGCAACCTCGCAGGTGTTGCACTTCCAAATCTATTACTCTTCTGCAATGGGTCTTCTGAAGATTCTGTGCACGTCAGTGATTTATATCCAGTAGTGAATCTACAGTAACCAGACATAGTTTGTTCAATTTTTTTTTCCTCCCAAAAACACATTTCATGAAACAAAGCTTCTTGAGATGTCCGTTTATTGACTTGATAACTGCGGGATGACCAAGAGTCACTTCCTTCGGTATCTTTTTTTTTTCCATCTCCAGCCCTTGTCCGTTTAATAAATGAGAATTGGTAGACTCAATCTTGAATCAATTTAAAAATGGTTATAATTCAATATTTTTAGGAGGGTGTTCTCTAATAGGGCTGTTTTTTTTATTCCTTGCGAGATGCTAATCACAGAATGGAAGAAAGGAACAAAAACAATACCAACAAACTTTCAGCTGTCCTAAGGGCATGGATCTGTATAATACAGTAATTGTAAACAACACCATGTGCTTCCACATATTCTCTCCTCTTCCCCACTCATAGGCACTTTTTTGGTACGACAAAATTGTAAACATCTGTCCAGAGGTTCTAAGTGTACGCGGTTTACTTCTGAAGTGTGTGTTGTCTATTATTTTATACCTACTAAAGATTAACATTGGAAAATGGAGTTATGTGTTCCTGCAATTATCAATACTTGTTATACCCTTGTACTGTAAGAACTATACATGCTGCAAGCAATAGTCTCCAGTGCGTCCACTGGGGAAGAACTTAGTGTTGTGCACTTAGACCACAAATGAAGGATATCTTTGGAAAGTGACCCTTCTAGGTCAATAACTAACTTGGAGAATTCCATTTGTGCAATAATGCATATCGAGCACATTTAAGTATAAAGTAACACATGGCTGGTAAAGAAAGAGCAAGAACTTGCATTTATATAGAGCCTTTCACAAAATCAGGATGTCCCAAAGTTTGTTACAACCCCCAATGAAGTACTTTGAAAGTGCAACCCCAGTTATAATGTAGGAAATATGACAGTCAATTTTTGCACAGGGAGGATCCACAACAGCAATGGGACAATGACCAGATGATTAGTTTCTAGGGATCTTGGCTGAGGGATAAATATTGGGGCAGCACAGTGGCACAGTGGTTAGCACTGCTGCCTCACAGTGCCAGGAATGAGGATTTGATTCTATAATAATTCTGACTTTCTTCAAAATAGTGCCAAGAAAACTTTTACATCCAGCTGGGAGGTCAGACGACTTAATGTTTCACATGAAATACTCCACCTCTGACAGTGCAGCACTCCCTTGGTGTTGCACTGAAGTGTCAGCCGAGGATTACATTCGAGGTAGCACACTGCAGGGAGTATGTTACCTGTAATATAACACATAGCTAGGAGAGTGGGTTGAGGCAGTAACACATTGAGAGATTCAGACTACCTTAGAAACTGTGAAAGCAGTTCTATCATTTATCAATGTCAGTTCAGACTGAAATACATTACAGTTTTCAAACATAATTCTTTTTCTTTATTATAATATATAAAATTAAACTGATGGAAGCATGTGAAGGTGATGGAGTTGAGTGGAAAGCTATCTTCATAACACCAAAACCAATGCGCAAATATACGTAAATTGCAGAGATACAACACTAGGGATTTGAACTATAGTGAAATGTCACATTGTTTCAGCATGGAGAAATAACGTCCATTGTCTACATTGTGTAGTACAATAAAACCTTTGACTATTACAATGGCCACTCACTTGCCTCAGATTAATACCGTACTTTCTCAGTATAACCTTATTATTCAGAATTCCTAACAATCTGAAATATGCAATGTTGAAATCTGGATCATGATATTTGACCATGCAGCACCTGTTTTTCAGGGGTTAAGTGACTTGCAGGCAGGAAGCACATGCTCATTAGGAACCTATAACATTTTTTCTAAGGGCAAAAGGTGCTGTGCGGTTTCCATACCTGAAGCAAGTGTTAGTCCCTTTACATATGCAAATTCTGATTGAGGCCACCACTGCAAGATTGGTTTGTCCTGAGTTAGCCCCGGCCTACATGCAGCCTAACATGTGGCCCTTAAAGGGGCCATCACAGGTTGCCCTTGAGTAGGTAAGTTTTACAAATATACTTCCTTGCAAGTGGAGCCATGAAGAGCAGGAATTAACCTCCCAATCGCATGTTTAAAGAATGGAGATAGCTGTCGGCTAGAATTCTAACCCACTGATTGTCACTGCTCTTTATTCCCCCACAGTTCTGGTCAACACGCGGTCTGCTCACCACCACTGATCTCTTGGCTACCACTCCATCCTGGTCCATTTACTCTACCGCCTATCTAACCTCAAAGCCACAGTGACACTCGGAACAGCCAGATCTCCAGTCCTGCTCTGCAGTCGAGCTGCCTGCTGCTCTCCACAGCTTGATGTTTTTATGGAAATAAGCCCAGGGGTCAAATATTGGAAAAGCCTTCCATCCCATGATTAAGGTGCAGAAAGTGGGCCAAATCGCTAATCCATGATGTTCAATTGTTAGTAAAGTTAATGAGTGGTAACTAACTCAGTGACGAGTAATGTATTCAAACTGGAATTTTACACTGCAGTATTTTGTCAAAGATACAGGGAGGGGATTCTTAACAGTCAGTGGGAAACCTTTGGTTTTGGTTTATTTCCCACATCTTGAGGTCATGGTAGTTTTTGCTACCTTGCCTCATTCACGCGCTATGGGTCCAAAATCCAAACGGGCTGGATGTGAGAGTGAAGCAGCTGCCGACCTGAAGTAGATGCTGGGGTTCAACGAAGGGGTGGGAGGAAACTTCCATGGACCTTAATTGTCTGCATGGACGAGTTGGACTGGATGGCTTGTTTCTGTGCTGTAGATTCGATTCTTCCTGATATGAAGAGCACAAAGTTGGCCAATGGTTCCAACCACGTTATGTTGGCATTAATGCTCCACTCCTCCTTCATCTTCATCTAGCTCTATCAGTATAATCCACTATTCCCTTCTCCCGCATATGCTTATCCAGCTTCCATTGAAATGCATCTACACTATTTGCTTTGACCATCCCATATGATAACAAATTCTAAATTGTCATCAATCTCTGGATAAAGAAAAATTTCCTATTTAATTTCTTATGACTTATCTTTAGCGATAGCTTCCAGGTTTGCTCTTCTACCAAAGTGGAAACATTTTCTCTGACTGGAATATTATGCCCCTCCCTTCCGATCCCCCCTACTGCAGTGCCCCCTGCATCCCATCCCCTCCCCCCACTGGTGTCAAGAGGGAGGCATAAAAACAATTGGCTAAGAGCAGATTGTTGAAGAACACCAATTGCACGGGTTCAGTCCCCATACCAGTTGAGATAGTTCTTGGTGTCTACCTCTTCTTCTTTCCCCATTGTAATACCGTGGCATAGAGATGTATGGAGAACCACGATTCACAACCCCCTGATAATGAGGGCACTACATGAGGAAAGAGAGATTAGGTCATTCCTCAGCCATCTATTTTCAGGAGAAATAAAGATATGGAGAATATTCATTCTTTCCTGATAGCTTTAACCTCACCTATCTGGTACCATCTCTGGTATCTGAAATCCATTTTATAACATGGTGACCAGAATTGTACATGGTACTGTGTGACCTAATCAAAGTTCAATACAAGTTTAGCATAACCTCTCCATTTTTCAACTCGAGCCATCGAGAAATAAATCTAGAAATTTGTTTGCTATTTTAAACGGCCTTATTAACCTGCATCACCACTTCAAGTGATTTGTGTATTTGTACTCCCAGATCATTTTCCTTCGCTACCTAAGTCTAAGTAATATGTGACCTCTTGATTTTTCTTAACCAAAAATAAAATACCTTGCACTTACCTGTGTTGAAATTCATTTGGCAATGATATGCCTATTTATAAATAAATGCCTTTGTGTAATTAATTGCAGTCCCCCCCGATATTGGCTATCTTCCCCTCAACTTATTGTCCACAGATTTAGAAATTTTAACTTTGATTCTAAACTCTAAATGGTTATTATAACTTTTCGATAAAAGCTGGCAAGGGCACCATGGACTGAATTACCTCCTTCTGGGTTCTATAATCCCATGAATATCCAATTTGCCCTACAACGTTTAAAGTTGTTACAAAAAATGCTGAAAATACTCAGCTAGTCAGTCGGCATCCGTGGAGAGAAGCAGAGTTAACCTTTCACTCGATGAAAGGTCATCAACTTGAAGTGTTCACTCTGGCTGAGAACTTCCCTTTCCATCCACGCCGGGAACCATCACAGGCCGGACAGAAAATCTGAAGGAGCAGCCAAAGATCTGGTGGTTTTGGGTGAGGTTTTCCAGTCCCGCAGTTGGCAGGACTGGAAAATCCTGGCTCCTGTTTCTCTCTCCAAAGATGCTGACTGACCTGCTAAGTGTTTCCAGCACTTTTTAAAAAAAATTCCAATTTCCAGTATTCACAGTATATTGCTTTCATTTAACTTTTTTCCCCAGTTTGAACTTCTGGTGGGAATCAAGTGAGTGAGGGCCAAAGTGCATGGGCAGCAAAACTTGTTGACTTTGGCAGTGTGAGGACCAAGAACTGTTAGTCTCTGGGTTTCACTTGCATCCCCCTAGTCAATCCTCCCCTCCCCCACCCCACCTCCCCACAGTTTAGGGGGGATTTGAGGAAAAACCTTTTCACCCAGAAGGTTGTGACAGTCTGGAATGAACTGCCTGGGAGGGTGGTGAAGGCGGGATGCCTCACATCCTTTAAAAAGTACCTGGATGAGTACTTGGCACGCCATAACATTCAAGGCTGTGGGCCAAGTGCTGGCAAGTGGGATTAGGTGGGCGGGTCAGGGCCTTTCATGTGTCAGTGCAGACTCGATGGGCTGAAGGGCCTCTTCTGCACTATAGTATTCTGTGATTCTGTGAATTCCCCATTCCAAACTGGCAGGAAGCAGCAGCTGGTGGGCGGGTGAGCAATGTCAGTCAGCGGGAAGCCACCAGCAGCAAGGGAAGGAATGGTTCCTGGCATTCAGGGAAGTCATCAGAAAGGGCCTTCAGGAGGACATCATGAGGGGAAGCGCTGGGTACCGAAGACAGTAGAGGCCTAAACTTTCCTTGTTGGCCAGGAGGTGTGCCTCTCTTATACTCAATATCATGAGAAAAGTTTCAAGACTGAAGTTGCAAAAACAACTTCCTCTCGCTGTGTTAGCCTGAAGTGAAAATCACAACTGCTCTTCTGCTCAGGTTAAAATAGCAGTCCAGCCCTAATGATGTCATCAAGTCCCAATGTACATATTTATAGAAGGACCCCACTGGCTTTCAATAGGTCTCTTTCTTACCTGCTCTGAAGAGCAGTTAAATTGACAGCCTGCATGAGGTGTGAAACATCGGAGGCTGGGTTGCAAGTCAATTTTAACTGACCGCCTGCCAGACAGAACAAGGCTAAATCTGCTCCATACTATCAGTACCATTTGAATAACTAGGTTCAAGAGGAGAGCTGCATCCCAGTTTGTTTTATTTGCTTGGTAAACCTTTAAGACCATCTACCCAGGGTCATGCACACAGATTTTAAGGCGGGGGGGGGGGGGGGGGAAAGAATGATCAAAGGAATTTTACTTCTTTCCTCCCTTCCCTGAGCAGATGTGCTAAGCATCTGGGAAGCCCTAGAAAAGGCAGGAAAAATTCCCGACTGATTTATTTGATGAACTAAGGTTTAACCTAGGTGATTGCTTGCGTGATATCATTATGTGTGTGATTATTAGTTTCCATTTGAAAATGACCAGATATGGTGTGTATTCACTCCATCAATACTGAAGCGTTGCTACACATCACGAGGCTGTTATGATGAGGCTACATAAATCTTTTATATGCTCGCATCTACAGGTTTTTATTATTAAGGAGAGTCTGGGTCTATTGGGGACGAGGCAAGCATACAGTATGAATTAGGGAAAATAAATTAGAATGGCTTCTTTATAATGCATGTAGGCTTTACCCCCTACTCTTTTTGTAATTAAATTTAGTTTTAATTAAAGATGACATAATTCCCTAAGGCTGATAGTGTAGTTCTGCCAACACTAATAGTAAGTCCAGAAGGGTAGTTCCAATAGATTCCAAGGATACCATTAGTAAAGTTATTTTATATGTATATGTATATGTTTTTATTGGTTTCCCTCTTTGCGATAATTGAATTACATTTACAAAGTTATTTTACTTTTGTTCTCTGATAGGAATCAGGCATTAGAAAAACACCATTCAACAAGCATGTCTTCCTACAGGAAGTAGATTCAAGCTCTGCTCTGTGAACAATCAGTGCCCCTGGTTTCATGCTTTTGTTTCTAAAGCCCGTGCTGCTGACTGGAAGAAGAACATGTCTTTCAACAAGGTCTGAGTGGACTTGAGGAACTCAAGAAGCAAAGCCATTCCCACATTTTGTGGTGTTTATGGTTATTTAAGTCAGAACTCCCACTGCCTGTCAAGTGTCTAAGACACTAAATGCCATGCCGTGAGGGTAAACGGGAGGCATTTAATACGAGGGAAACCTGGCAAAGTAGGATTTATTACCATTCTGTTGTGATTTCACAGAGGTTTCTGCTTCCATGAGAAGTATTAAACAAAATTATTAACTGTTGATGTTTTACTGTGTGCATTTTATACTACACTGAAGTCGTAAATATAGGATCGTCACTAATAAATCCAAAAGGAGAGAGTGGTTAGAATATGATACACACTACCACATGGGGCAGGTAAGACAAATAGAATTTGTGCATTTAAGAGGAAGCTATATAAGCACGTGGGAAAGAGTGGAATAATTGCGAACGATCAGTATAAAAATGTACACATAAATTAGAAATGAGAAAGAAAGAAGGGAGAGCAAGTACACAAAGTGCTTCAGAGCCAATGAATTATTTTTTCAGATGTAGTCCCATTCCAGGGGCACCTATCAAGAAACTGCCCTGTGACTTTCCATCCAGTCGTTGTTATGGATTGGTAATTCCTGGCTGGATGGTGCAACTTCCCAAAATGTAGCCTGGGCATGCATCTGAAGAACTGAAATGTAAAATCTTTTCTAAAGAAATGGCCTACTCCTGCCAATAGGCCTCTGTAGCAATGCTGATTGTTGGGCTCATCAGCGTTAAAGGGGTGATAAATCTACTGACCCCCCATGTTGATATCTCACTACCCCGTTAACACAGGTGGCAGCGAGTTAAAACTTTTCCTGCTCATGTCGGACTTAATAGGATTTGACAAAGTCCCACAGAGTACTACCAAGATGTATATGTTGAACTGTACAAAAATCTTTCAAAGGAATTTGATAGGATTCTTTGTAAATGGTTGATAAGCTTAGGTTAGGGTAATGGGTACTAAAAGCTACTGTAAGTATTACAGGATTCAGAACTTCACCATAAGAGGTATAGAATGTAAAATAAGCATTATTACAATTACAAACTTCATTTAGAAGGCTGTCCCATTCAATTTTAGGTAATGGATGGTATCCCAACATGGCAGAGGAGCCACCCACCCCATTTAGGAAAGGTGTACTGGCCTTGGTGAAAGCTCAATGACATTTCACTTAAATGGTAACTGGGATAAAGAGACTAAGCTATAGTGATGAATAAATTTATTATAATCACTGGAGGTAAGAAGTTTAAGGGTTAATCTAATGAAACAAAATGAAATGGTATGAGAATTTGAGTTAAAGCTGTGATAACTTCAAGAATAAGAGAAAGGGTTATGACAACTTGGAATGCAATGATCCAAAATGAGCAGATTTGGAGAGACAAGTGAATAAATAGTTCAATAAAACAATTTATGAAGATATATTCATAGAAATATAGAGTCCCTACAGTGCAGAAAGAGGCCATCCAGCCCATCAAATCTGCACGGACTCTCCAAAAGAGCATCCCGCCCTCCCCCGCCCTATCCCCGTAACCCCATAGATTTATCCTATTAATCCTTCTAACCTATGCATTTTGGGGCAATTTAGCATGGCTAATCCATCTAACCTGCACATCATTGGAAATCTGGGAGGAAACCGGAGTACCCGGACGAAACCCACGCAGACACTGGGCGAACGTATAAACTCCACACAGACAGTCACCCAAGGCCGGAATCAAACTCAGATCCCTGGCACTGTGAGGCAGCAGTGCTGATCACTGTGCCACCATGCCGCTCCTTGGCAGATGTAATTTAATGTAGAAAATATAAAAGATTGCACACCATGAAGTAACAATGGGTAACATATATACGCCATGTACAATGTTCAACTAGCTAAGGATGAAGTTTAAAGAAATCTCAGAGTCTTAGAAGAATCAGTGTTCTACAAATTCAAATCAATGTAGACCAACAAAGTGAACAGAATGCTGAATTATATAGCCAAAAAAGCAGAATATAAGTAAATTAGACTTGGAAAGGACACATAACTATTTGGTATAAGAATTAAAAATGTCCTACTGGCTTACTAAGGAACGCTGTACAGAACTCTTTCTTCAAGAAGCTATGGGAAAACGAGGAGATCCTGCTCACTTCTATGGACAAAAGAGAGAGTAAAGGTCAAACGGAGCAAGGGAATGACCAATGCTTCAGGTTAGAGGCCCTGCCTGGGAACTGCACCAACCATTAACCGCTCTCGAGAGAGGTTCGCCCTTTACTCCCCTACCGATCACAGAATCACTACAGAGCAGAAGGAGGCCATTCAGCCCATCGAGTCTGCATCGACAATAATCCCACCCAGATCCTATTCCCATAACCCCACAACAAGCTGCCAGAGGTAGTGGTAGAGGTAGGTACAATTTTGTCTTTCAAAAAGCAGTTAGACAGTTACATGACTAAGATGGGTATAGAGGGACATGGGCCAAATGTGGGCAATTGGGATTAGTTTAGGGGTTTAAAAAAAAAGGGCGGCATGGACAAGTTAGGCCAAAGGGCCTGTTTCAATGCTGTAAACCTCTATGACTCTATATCTACCCTGCTAGTCTCTCCGACACTAAGGGGCATTTAGCATGGTCAATCCACCAAATCTGCACATCTTTTGGGCTGTGGGAGGAAACCAGAGCACCCAGAGGAAACCCATGTAGACACGGGGGAACGTGTAAACTCCGCACAGACAGTCACCCCAGGCCGGAATTGAACCTGGGTCCTTGGCGCTGTGAGGCAGCAGTGTTAACCACTGTGCCACCGTGCCACCCGTGATTGATGCAGAACCCATGTTTTAATTCCTTCCCATTTTTTAACTTGCCTTGGCAGCTTGTTGCTTCTTCCAGACAGTAAGGTTTCTGATTGGCTGCCCAGTTTTGAGAGCCCACCTACCACTCTTAATTGAATAGCAAACCCGCTTTCTGACCATTAATTGGCCACCGTGGGAAATTTCAGAATTTCAGACTGAGTGACTGTTTCCCATAAAGCAGGGGGAGTTACTGCATTACACTGGGGTGGGTGGCTCCTCTGCCATGTTGGGATACCATCCAGTGAAAGCTGGAGACCTCCTTTGTTGGGCAGGGGGCGGATTGGTGGTGGGGGGGGGGAAACACTCCCTGTCCTCACCAATGATTGCCCTCTCCACCTAGAATAAAGGGTTAACATCAGAGGCATAGGGATGCTGATGTGATAATGATGTCAGATCACATGCCGGGGGAGTAAGAAAGATCTGGAAGGAAGAGAAGTTCCAACCTTGTGTAGAGTTTCAAATGTGGAAATACCTGGGGCAGAATTTTACCAAAATTCTTCAAGGTGTCGGAGTGTGACAGAAAATTGGTGTGCAGCTCTCCAGTTCCACAGACCAGTTTTCCCTCCAGGCTTTGAGCCTCTTTGGTGAAAAGAGATTAGTGGGCCATCACCCTGGCGAGACAGGGCACCCTTAGAGCCAGTGAGACCGGCTGCACAGAGACCAGGGATCCTGATCAAAACAAAAAATAACCTTCCTCCCCATCGGCATGAAGGTATCAGGGGCTTTCCTTCAATCCCCGTGAATAACGGTGGCATCCATGCCCCCACTAGCACCCCCCCCCACACAACCCCCCACCCCCATGATCATCATCAGCATCCGCCCATGATCATCGCCAGCATCTCCATACCTTCTCAGTGCTCACTCTCCCCCTCCCACCACAAATAAATGAACCCCCCCTCCCCCCCATCCATGGGGATCCACTAGTACCTGTCCCTGGCACTGTCCCTGGCACTACAACCTGGCAGTGCCAACCTGTGCCAGGCAGGTGCCAGGGGTCAGTGCCAGGGCACTGTCTGACCACGTCCATCTCTCCTCGGGGACTATACTTACCTTTGTACCCCTGGGGGAATTACGTCGACAATTTAATGTTTTTAAAAATCACTGGTGAGTTCTGCAATTTCCGTTTGTCTCCACATTTTGCCCCTCCACCGGTGATCCCGTGCACGTCTGGGATCAAGATCCTGCCATTGATGTAAATAAAGAATAATGGTTTTGAGCCGCATACTTTGGGAGAATAGACAATCTCTAAAACTCCCATCTAGGCCCAGATTATACAATGAAACAACATCCTCACTGGGATCTGACTGGCTGGCCCTGCTGATCCCACTCCACTCACCGGGGGAGTCCATGATGTTGTTCTAAGCTGGGTGTAGTTTTAACAATGGTCACCCTTCCCAGCGGTGCTGTGGGACAGGAGTTCCCAGCCCTCTGATTGGCCAGCAGCTCCTGGAGGTGGGATTAAAGGGACAGGACCCCGACCGCAGGCAGTTCATTGCTTGATGGCCACAGAATCAGACCGAGGTTCCGGGGAACAGCCAAAGTGAGGCTGGTCCTGGACCTCTGGCCTACTTCTAGGGCCACTGCCACCCACATTAAATTCAGCCCTGTGTGGACTCTTGAGCCACATTTCAGCCTGATGGCTGGGACAATCCTGCCCACTGTCTCAATACTCCAGTTACAAGTGCTTGATTCATAGTGGTTTCTACTAAGGACAGGAAAAGACCCAATGGTCCACACAACTGAGATGCTGTGAGCATCACAATGTATATACACTTCACCCCAGCCGAAAGCCACATCATCTTCTGGATGAGGGAAATAAAGCAAGTCCAGTTTGGGGGTTGGGAGGATGTTGGTTTGCGGGTTGGGGAGGGGGGTGAGGTTGGGGAAGGTGGAGGTGGAGGATGAGTCAATGCAACCACGATGGCCCTTTTAGATGTGGAGATGCCGGCGTTGGACTGGGGTAAGCAGTAAGAAGTCTCACAACACCAGGTTAAAGTCCAACAGGTTTATTTGGTAGCAAATACCAAATTTGTAAGGTAATGTAAGGTAATGTAAGGTATTTGCTACCAAATAAACCTGTTGGACTTTAGCCTGGTGTTGTGAGACTTCTTACAGCCCTTTTAGATGCAGACTACATTGATCCAAACTGCATCAGATAGTTTTACCACTTGCGCTGAGCCACAATACTCCAGAATGTCAATGGGTAAATTCGTTCCTCCTACAAATGCAAACTAGAGATAGGGTGACAACAGCATAGCGCTGATTCTCCAACCCGCACTGCCGCAGGAGAGCTGAAGTGCTGCAATTACCCTTTTTTCACCATCAGAGTATATCAAGTTTCAATCTCATCATGAACTCGGGCCTGCACTGTCTCCAGACCTCTTCAAATGGCACAGTGGTTAGCACTGCTGCCTCACAGTGCTAGGGACCCGGGTTCGATTCCCACTTGAGTCACTGCCTGTGCGGAGTCTGCATGTTCTCCCCGTGTCCGCGAGGGTTTCCTCTAGGTGCTCCGGTTTCCTCTCACAGTCCTAAAGATATGGTGGGCATTGGTCATGCTAAATTCTCCCTCAGTGTACCTGAATAGGCGCCGGAGTGTGGCGACTAGGGGATTTTCACAGTAACTTCATTGCAGTGTTAATGTAAGTCTACTTGCAACTAATAAATAAACTTTACTTTAAATATAACTATCAGATTCCCCTCATTTTCACAGCAATTGGGGATTGATATAGCATTCTGTTGATTTGATTTGAATTGAACACCAGTTGTATCTGTTCAGTACATTCTCAGGAGAGGCAACGCATGTGTGCATTATCCTAATAAGAAATGAGACAGGTAAAAAGAATATCTGCTAATTTAAGGAGAAATAGTGGCAGTGAGTCTGTCAACATCTGAAGAGGAAAAGACAGTGTGATATTTTGGATGAAGACAGCATTTTGGAAGACGATATTTTGGATGGGACGGCACAGTGGTTAGCACTGCTGCCTCACAGCGCCAGGGACCTAGGTTCGTTTCCTGGCTTGGGTCACTGTCTGTGTGGAGTCTGCCCTGTGTCAGCGTGGCTTTCCTCCAGATGCTCTGCTTTCCTCCAACAGTCTGAAAGACGTGCTGGTTAAGTGCATTGACCCGGACAGGCGCCGGAGTGTGGTGACTAGGGGAATTTTGCAATAACCTCATTGCAGTGTTAATGTAAGCCTTATTTGTGACTAATAAATAAACTTTAAACTTTTAAGAGTGTTCATCTCTTTTCTGAGACATTGACCTGTCTTCTTTTCCTTTTGGATGTTAATCAGTTAGCCCTCTGTTGCCAACAGACAGTTTAATACACGGCTCTGTGTAGCTATTCATGACTGTGGGATTATCCTGTAAATAGTTTGCTGCATGGAGCAGTTTTCGAGACTGCCAACTGAAACGGTTTGTACCACCAGATATAAAAGAAAATAACAGCTCGAGTGACCTAACCCAGTGCCTTTCACTTCCAGCTCCATCGGGCTGCTTACACACCCCCTCCTCTTGAGTTAGTTTTACTGTGGGGTCAAAATCAAATCTGAACCCAGGAGGTGAATTCGTTTTCCCCTTTATTCCCCCACACCCCCTCCACATCAAGTTTGCAGCGTACAACGTCACATTGTTTACACGACCACAAGTAATTCTGTGCGGTTGATTGATTGGAATGAGCCCAAATTAGTTGCTGCCATGTAAATGGCGCAAAAAGTGCTTTTAAATTGGAATCAGGAGGTAGGAGTTGTTCCTGCGAACTTCACATCAGAGCAGGTTAATTTACGCTGTTTAGTTAGTGTGTATTAATTCAGAGCAGCTGTAGATTTCCAGCAAATCTAAATTTATGGTTGCAGTGTAAACAGGGCTTCAGATTACAGATAATGTTATCCACAGAATAATGCAAATGGTACTGTGCATCCCACAAACTACTTGAGCTGCAGGAAATTATGTCATTAGCATAGATGTTTTCATTTTATGATGATTATATTGTATTGTCAGGGTCTTGATCTTGATCAAACGCAGATGATCAGATACTTTCTTGTATACAGAAATAATAGCCTGGACTTGGCAGTACAATAACAATGAGGCTGTCAGTGCGCACCCTTGTTAAGGAGTAACTCGGATAGCAACTTCCGTCGTTTGCATGCATGCAGTTACATACTGAAATCGGGAGTTTGCTGCTATGTTGCCCTGTTCCTCCACAAGCTTCAGGACTTTGCAGAGAAACTCAGCATTCGCAAATAGGCCACGGCATGAACGTGAGGTATTTATCCACTGATACCCATTATACATGCCCGACAAAGAACAAAGAAAAGCGCTCCACAAGAACAGGCCCTTCGGTCCTCCAAGCCTGCACCAATCATGATGCCTGCCTTCACTTAAACCATATGCACTTACGGAGTCCGTATCCTTCCATTCCTATCCTATTCATGTATTCGTCTATTTGCCCCTTAAATGCCGCTATCGTACCTGTTCACACCACCACAAAGTTGGGGCTTGTCCATTCATGTGCCATTTTAACACCATGATGTGTCTTAATTACGACCAAACAACCTCTCTGGCACTGAAAAATTACTTTACTGGAAGTCTCATTGGAGTTTGATGAGTTTAAGCTCAGGAATTCCCTCCCAAAACCTCGCCAGCTGTCTACCTCTTTTCTGTCGTTTAACATAATCCTTCAAATCATAGAATCATAGAATCATAGAAACCCTACAGTGCAGAAAGAGGCCATCTGGCCCATCGAGTCTGCACCGACGACAATCCCACCCAGGCCCTACCCCCATATCCCTACATATTTACCCACTAATCCCTCTAACCTATGCATCTTAGGACACTAAGGGGAAATTTTAGCATGGCCAATCAACTTAACCTGCACATCTTTGGACTGTGGGAGGAAACCGGAGCACCCGGAGGAAACCCACGCAGACACGAGGAGAATGTGCAAACTCCACACAGACAGTGACCCAAGCCGGGAATCGAACCCAGGTCCCTGGAGCTGTGAAGCAGCAGTGCTAACCACTGTGGGAATCTACCTCTTTGACCAAAAAGCTTATGCTCATTTGCTCTAATATCTCCTCAAGTGGCTCAGTGTCAGATTTTCCCATGAAGTGCCTTGAGATGTTAAAGGCACTATATAAACACAAGGGGAGAGATTCTCCGGCCTCCCAGCTGCATGTTTCCCGCCAGTAGGAGGTGACACGTTGGTTGCTAGCAGCAGGATTCTCTGGTCCCACCACTGTCAATGGGAATTCCCACGCTGGAGGGAAACCTACAGGTGCGTGTGCACTGCCAGCGGAACTGGAGAATCCTGCCAGCATGAATGGCCGGAGAATTCCAGCCAACTTGATATTGGTACTATTGGAAATTTAAAAAATAACATTTACTATTTCTATTGATCCTTTTTCTCTCTCTCTCTTTTAATTTCCTCTATTTCACATTCTATGCATATTTTAAGCTGTATAAAAAGTCTAATTTACACTTCTTGGTTTAGACTCTGCAAAGGTAAACCAGGATCAAGTGAGTTTAGTTCAGGTGAAAGGTTAAAAAGTTAAAAATCTGAAACAGGAAATAAACCCTGCCCACTTCAGGATTTAACAAAGGCGGGACAAGGAATGGCCGACCAATCAACTTGGTGTTAACCCCAATCGGCCATGTTTCCTAGGGCTAGGGAAACTCAGCTGTTAAAAGGAGACTGGATACGTAAGGTAAGTGGCTTTACCTGTGAGACAGAAGGAGCACAGTGTTCCCTCCAGTGTCCCTCAAAAATCTACCTTTGTAACCTGCCTCTTTCTCCTACTCACCCACCCACCCAACCACAGTTTGGATCTCATCTGATCACCATCCCCACTTGCACCTTGTGGTTTCTCCCACTTCCTCCTCCACTGGAACCCCTGCAGCAATCTCTCCCTACCTCTGTGTCCTGGTACAGGATTTCCAATCCACAGGCAGTCAATCAGGGTGGCTGTTGGATTGGAAACCTGGAGAAACAAGGTTTCCCATGAAGTGCCTTGAGATGATAAAGGCGCTATATAAACACAAGGGGAGAGATTCTCCGGACTCCCAGCTGCATGTTTCCCGCCAGTAGGAGGTGACACGTTGGTTGCTAGCAATGGGGTTCTCTGGTCCCGCAACTGCCAATGGGAATTCCCACGCTGGAGGGAAACCTACGGGTGCGTGTGCACTGCCAGCGGAACTGGAGAATCCAGAATTGTTATCCATAACCCTTCCAACCCCATCCTGCACTGAAAACACCTCCAGTTCTGTGGAAGGGTCAATGGACTTGGAATATTAACTATGTTTCTCTCTCCACAGATGCTGCGAGATCTGCTGAGTTTATCCAGCATTTTCTGTTTTTATTTCAGATTTCCAGCATCTGCAATATTTATCCAAGATAATATTGGGGTCTGTGATCCGAGATCTCCTGTTGGAGGCTCTTTCAACTCTCTAATCACCACAAAGCACAGTGGAAAAGCCCATTTTTTGATTTGATTTAATCATTATTGTCACATGTTTTGGGATAGAGTGAAAAGTATTGTTTCTTGCGCACTGTACAGACAAAACATACTGCTCATGGAGTACATAAGGGAGAAGGAAAGGAGAGGGTGCAGAATATAGTGTTACAGTCATAGCTAGGGTGTGGAGAAATCTCCATTTAATATAAGGTAGGTCCATTCCCTGATGGCAGCAGGGAAGAAGCTACTTTTGAATTGGTTGGTATGTGTTTCTTTTGTGTCTTTTTCCCGATGGAAGAAGGTGGAAGAGAGTATGTCCAGGGTGTGTGGGGAAGGGTAAGTGTAGTGGACGGTGAATGGCCTTCATACGCTGCTCACTGCAAAATCTGGGCCATTAATGTAAGTGGAGATAACTTAACACAGTCTGGGATTTCAGAATCCCTAACTGTATATGCAGATAGCCCCTTCAGTTTCCAGGTCTGGCTCTAAGCAGACAACAAGATATCATAATTATTGTGAGATTTTATCTTCTTAATAATATAATTATATTAAAATTTTGCTGTTTTATAAGCAGCATGGTGGTTGCATGGTGGCACAATGGTTAGCACTGGTGCCTCACAGTGCCAGGGACCCGGATTTGATTCCAGCCTCGTGTGACTGTGTGGAGTTTGCACATTCTCCCTGTGTTACGTGGATTTCCTCCGGGTGCTCCGGTTTCCTCCCACAGTCCAAAGATATGCAGGTTAGATGGCTTGGCCGTGCTAAATTGCCACTTATTGTCCCACGATGCATAGGTTAGATGGATTAGCAGGATAAATGTGTGAGGTTATAGGAATAGGGCGGGGAGAGGGCCTGGATAAGACACTCTATCAGAGAATTGGTGCGGACGCGATGGGCTGAATCTCCTTCTGCACTGTAGGGATTCTATGATTCTATGAAGATTGAAAAACAAACTGTCAACTGTTAAAATAAAAGGTGCACATGTTACTAAGTGAGTTTTCCTTCTGAAAAAAAGCAGCAAGTATTCAATTAGATGAAAGAACTACTCATTTGTAGATTTTTACGAAGATTTAAATGAAAGCTGCCAACTGTCGACTTGATAGTACCATTGAGACACAAGCAGTTGGGTGTTGAAGAAGCATTCTAGGACTTGAATACATTGTCTTGGTTGATGGTTGATTTCAGCAATAAGGGAATGCTAGGGTGGCATGGTGGCACGGTGGTTAGCACTGCTGCCTCACAGCGCTATGGACCCGGGTTCAATTCCCGGCTTGGATCACTGCCTGTGTAGAGTTTTCACATTTTCCTCGTGTCTGCGTGGGTTTCCTCCAGGTGCTCCGGTTTCCTCCCACAGTCCAAAAATGTGCGGGTTAGGTGGATTGGCCATGCTAAATTGCCCCTTAGTATCATGCTAAATTGGCCATGCTAAATTGCCCCTTATTTGACTAGCTTGGGTAAGTGCATGGGTTATGGGGATAGGCGCATGGGTGGGATTGTGGTTGGTGCAGATTCAATGGGCCGAATGGCCTCCTTCTGCACTGTAGGATTTTATGGGTCCTATTTTACCATTTTGATTCTAAGTGCTGGGTGGACTTGAAACTGGGAGTGTCTCAGATCCACTTTTCGACCCGTTCTCAGGCACCCCCTTACGCACTCTGCCTGAAAAAGTATCATCAATTCCGAATCGCGCTGCAGAAGCCTGCGGGTGGTGCTTAACACACCCAAAATCCTGCAGCTCTGATCGGTGCCTCCAACTGCACATGTGCAGAAAAAAAATGATAGAATGCGGCTCCCTGGCACATTCCTCCTGGGCCGGATAATGCCTCCCCCTGACCTCCACAGACATTGCCCCACCTCCACGACATTACTGACCCCCTTACCCCCCTCCCCCCTCCACCACCCAGACCAATCATGGGCCCCTCCCCCCTTCCCCCTCACTGATCACAGGCAGAGTGGCAGCGGACCCCCCCTTTCCCCCTCACCGATCACAAGCAGATTGGCAGCGGAACCCCTCTTCCCCTCACTGATCTCAGGCAGAGTGGCAGCGGACCCCCCCTTTCCCCCTCACCGATCACAGGCAGATTGGCAGTGGAACCCCTCTTCCCCCTCACTGATCTCAGGCAGAGTGGCAGCGGACCACCCCTCCCCCCCTCACCCCCCGACCTCAAGCAGAGAGCCGTCAGATGCTCGGCACTTACCTCCTTGCTAACTGGGATGCCCGAATCGGATTTTTGTAGAGCTGAATCTGGATGGGCGAACATGGTGGTAAAGGGAGAAGTGCCAGTAAGGTTCGGCATGCAGCCCATTAAGTCCATTTAAATGCATGCAAATACATTTAAATGACCGTCACACCCATTTCGGGTGTGGTTCCAATTGCAGCAATTTTTGGGCTTTGATAAAGGGGGAACTAGCGCGGAGGCAGGTGCGGATCGCGCTACTCGCCTCACACTCGACTTTACCAAGTTTTCGCACCCAAAAATCGGCACAACTTGATGGTAAAATCGGGCCCTATGATTCTATGAGGTCCGGTGCTGAAATGAGAAATTAAATCAAGGCCTTACTTTCCTGACACAGTGGTTCATGGCAAGGATGTCATGAGACTGCTTGAAGAAGCACAGGTTGTCCATGACTTGTTAGAGCTGCATCCTCAGCAACATTTCTTAACTGATCATTTATCTTTCTGCCGTGCTATATTCAAAATGCTGATGTGTTTGCCTGTATAACCCTCACTGCATTTCAGAGTAATGCATTAATAGGGAGATAAGAGGTGGGATTTTCCAGCTGCGCGTGTCCCAAGACCAAAGATTCCTGCCCAAGTTCAATGGACGTTTACATGGTCCGCCAAATTTTCTGTCTCTCCCGCGACAATTCCCACAGCGAGCGAGATGGGGAAATTTTCAGCCAAGATTTCTAAACCACAGCTTCATGGTGTATTAGGTATTTAGCTACCTTAAATCCTTAGCGCTCCACTACCTCTCTGTACAGTCATTTTTATTTGTAATTTATAACTTTTTTCATCTTGATATTTATTTCGAGGAGCTCAGAGAAAACTTTAATGTGGTGACACAATAAGGATCAAATTAGAGATTGGCGTTTCCAGGAAGTCCAGCTTTGATCAGTTAAGCCCAACTAGGCCCAAATCTTAGGCCTCCCTCCCCACTCCAAGCCTGTGATTTGTTGAAGCTGTGTCCTCAGCAATAAGTAGCAACATTTCCACTCCTTATCTCTTCACTTTCTTCTCCAGATCTCTCTCTCTCTTTAATCCTTGAAGTCTGCTGCTGGTTAACAAGGAAATCCTGTGTCAATTATCACCAACAACTTCCCACTGAGAAGCTGCAGGGAATCAAAGCTTATAAGAGCCTTTTCACACCAGAAAGTAGAACTGGTCCTAATTAAATGGCCCTCATATCCTGTCTAGTGGTGGTCAAAAGATGGATAGCGAGTGAAAAAAATAACCTGTCAAAATTGTTTTATTTTAGTGTCACTGGAATTTTCCAGTGTTGTGAAATGTGATTCAGAATTCGTGCAGGCAAAATAAAGGTGAAAATGTCACACTTCAAAAACAGTTTAAGGTTAAATTAATGCTTTACATACGGGCACTATTTATATTAACAAACTATGAAAATCATCTGCGTTCTATAATTCAAAACAAATGAGTTAAGCCACCTCTTTAACAAATAACACTAAAACTAAAAAAGGATGTTTCTCTCCAAACAGATATGTTTTGTACGTGGCGATGCTTAATCTCGGCTGAGGCCCTCCCCTGTTTTATATTTCTCTTTCTCCCTCTAATAATTTCTCCATCATTCTTCTCCCTTTGCCAACTGTCTCACGCTCCCTCGCTTTCTTCTGTCTCTCTCTGCACAGATAAATATGCTATAGTGTAATTAGTTTATTCCAACGTCTGTCTTTGCTTTTCATCCTGTCATCTTCCTTTCTTTTCCATCATCCTTTCTCTCTTTCCCTCCTTCATTCTTTTCTACCTTTCTTCCATCCTCTTTTCTATCTCTTTTTCTCTGTCTCTTCCTTAACTCTGTTTATCTCTTGCCTCATCAATTCCTGGCTTTTGTTTGATCATGCTCTTTCTTTCCACTCTCTCTCATCTGTTTTTCATTTTTATATTGCATTGCTTTGCCTTTTCCTCCTTTTTGCTGCTCCTGTTACATATTGCTATTTCTTATTGCTGCTTTCAGAATCTGAATATTTGTCCCTGCTCACTTTCCTCTTTCACTACCTCGGCACAGCTCTGTGCTTTGCCTCTAATTGGCAAGCCTTCAATCAGATCACCAACACAGGTAGGCAGATTATTGTTGCTACGGAGGCTTCACAAGAACAGCAATGGCTGCTGCTCCATCTGTTGCCATTATATTATTTAATATTGGCCGGGATTCTCCGGTCTGGTACGTCCTGACCCCCACTGCTAACGAGAACGCAGAATTTACCACGCTCATCTAAATCTCCATTCACATCAGCGGGACTGGAGAACCCCAGCTGCAGATGTGGTCAGAGAATGCTGGCCATTATATAAAATTTGAGACACTTACAGCACAGAAGGAGATCATTTGGCCCATCATTTTTGTAGTGGCTATTTGATGGAGCTTTCCAATGAGATTCATTCCCCTGCTGTTTACCTACATGGAATTATTCCATCTATATTCTGTGCACAAGGACCCCTGTACAGCAATTAAATAAATAACCAGGTAATGCTTTCTACTTTAACCTTCATGTTATTACTTTAGCAGCAGCTGAGACCAAATTATATTCTTTGCGACACCGGGATGCATTTTCAAAACTGTGCTTAATGTGCATCTTTTTCATTTTCTGTTACCCAGTGATACAAATTCCAAATGGAAAGTAAAGGACATGCAACTCCCAAATTTGATGATGGAGTATTTGTATGAAACCTGTGCATGTCAGTTCATTGAATTCCCAGAGGGATTATCACATTTCCAGCGGTCAAGAACAAAGGCTCTGAGAAAGGCGGGTTGAATCAACGAGTGAGATTTAGTCATTGTTTTCTGATGCCCCAGAATTACTTTTTAAAGTAAGGTTAAATCCAAACACCCTGAGAAGGTGGGCAACCGCCATCCCAAATTACCTTAAGACAAAGTTAACAGACTTTCACCTGTCAAAGAACAAAGAAAATCACTGCACAGGAACAGGCTCTTCAGCCCTCCAAGCCTGCACTGACCATGCTGCCTGACTGAATTAAAACCCCCTACCTTTCCGGGGACCATATCCCTCTATTTCCATCCTATTCATGTATTTGTCCAGACGCCCCTTAAAAGTCACCATTGTATCTGCTTCCACTACCTCCCCTGGCAGCGAGTTCCAGGCACCCACCACCCTCTGTGTAAAAAACCTGCCTCATACATCGCCTTTAAAGCTTGCCCCCCGCACCTTAAACTTATGCGCCCTAGTAATTGACTTTCCCACCCTGGGAAAAACCTTCTGACTATCCACTCTGTCCATGCCCTTCATAATCTTGAAGACTTCTATCAGGTTGCCTCTCAACCTCCATCATTCCAGTGAGAACAAACCAACTTTCTCCAACCTCTCCTCATAGCTAATGCCTCCATACCAGGTATCATAAATCTTTTCTGCACCCTCTCCAAAGCTCCACATCCTTTTGGTAGTGTGGCGACCAGAATTGAACACTATATTCCAAGCCCTCATGAAAGTTTATTTTTGTGGTTCTTGCGATGTAGATCAGAGTTAGACCCCACTTCCAACTGCCGTAAGAAGGTAACGGTGAACCTTCTTCATGAACAGGTGCCCTCCTTGTGGTAATGATGCTTCTATGATGGTCGAGAATTCTGGAATATTGACTTGTAACAATAAAGGAATGGTCATGTGCATGTTCAACTCAAAATCATCAGCAAATGGAGAAAAGCTTGGAGATGATGGTTTTCCCACAATATTGCTGTTCTTGCTTTTGGTGAATGGGAGGATGATATCATCAAAAATAAATTGCTGAGTTGTTATGTTTCCTATAACCAATGTGATGGTCATGGGTGGGATAGATATCGCTTTTGTTGTTTGAATAGGTACATGTAAAACCAGAAATTAGAACCCAGAGAATCATAGAATCCCTACAGTGCAGAAAGATGCCATTCAACCCATCGAGTCTGCACCAACTCGTTGAAAGAGCATTCAATCACTGTGCCACCGTGTCACCCTAAAAGTAAAGTACCATTTTAGATCAGGATATTAAAATTTAATGATGTGGAGTGGTTGGCCTAATAGCATTGTCGCTGCATTAGTAATCCAGCGACCTAGATTAATGCTCTGGGGACCAGGGTTCAAATCCATCACTGCAAATGGTTGAATGTGAACTTTTAAAAATCTGAAAGTGAAAGTCTAATGATGTCCATGATTGTCACAAAAACCAATCTGGTTCACAAATGTTCTTTAGAAAAGCCCTGGTCTGGCCTGCCTGTGACTCCAAACCCTTGGCAAATATGGCGGCATGGTGGCACAATGGTTAGCACTGCTGCCTCACACTGCCAAGGACCCGGATTCAATGCCAGCCACTGTCTGTGTGGAACTTGCACATTCTTTCCTTTTCTGTGTGGGTTTCCTCTAGGTGCTCTGGTTTCCTCCCAACAGTTCCGATCAACAGTTCCGACGCGCCACAGCGAAAAACCGCACCGACCTCCTCAGAAGACAAACATGGGACACGGTGGACAGAGTACCCTTCGTCGTCCAGTACTTCCCCGGAGCGGAGAAGCTACGACATCTCCTCCGGAGCCTTCAACATGTCATTGATGAAGACGAACATCTCGCCAAGGCCATCCCCACACCCCCACTTCTTGCCTTCAAACAACCACGCAACCTCAAACAGACCATTGTCCGCAGCAAACTACCCAGCCTTCAGGAGAACAGTGACCACGACACCACACAACCCTGCCACAGCAACCTCTGCAAGACGTGCCGGATCATTGACACGGATGCCATCATCTCACGTGAGAACACCATCCACCAGGTACACGGTACCTACTCTTGCAACTCGGCCAACGTTGTCTACCTGATACGCTGCAGGAAAGGATGTCCCGAGGCATGGTACATTGGGGAAACCATGCAGACGCTACGACAACGGATGAATGAACACCGCTCGACAATCACCAGGCAAGACTGTTCTCTTCCTGTGGGGGAGCACTTCAGCAGTCACGGGCATTCAGCCTTGGATCTTCAGGTAAGCGTTCTCCAAGGCGGCCTTCACGACACACGACAGCGCAGAGTCGCTGAGCAGAAACTGATAGCCAAGTTCCGCACACATGAGGACGGCCTAAACCGGGATGTTGGATTTATGTCACATTATCAGTAACCCCCACAGCTTGCCTCCTGGACTTGCAGAATTTCACTAGCTGTCCTGTCTGGAGACAATACACATCTCTTTAACCTGTGTTGAATGCTCCCTCCACCCACATTGTCTGTACATTTAAGACCTGGCTGGCTGTAGAGATTTGCATTCTAATCAGTATTCTGTAATTTGATTTCTGTGTCTGTTTGCACTGTTTGAGAACAGATTTCCACTCCATCTGACGAAGGAGCTGTGCTCCGAAAGCTTATGGTATTTGCTACCAAATAAACCTGTTGGACTTTAACCTGGTGTTGTGAGACTTCTTACTGTGCTTCCTCCCACACCCCATAGATGTGCGAGTTAGGTAGGTTGGCCATGCTAAAAAATTGCCACTTAGATTGAGGGGAATAGCAGGGTTAATACATGGGGTTATGGGGATGCGGCCTAGGTAGGATTCTTGTCAGTGCAGACTCAATGGGCCAAATGGCCTCCTTCTACACTGTAGTCTTTCTATGATTTAATGAGGTTGACTTTTAACTGTCCACTGAAATTGCCTTGCAAGGATCATTAGGGATGGGCAACAAATGTTGGCTCAGCCTATGATACATAAATCCCATAAAATATTTTTTTTAAAGTCTGCTGCACTGAAACCTTCTTCTGAGATGTGACAAATGTAGGGTCATAACCCAAAATAGACAGAGGCCAGAATTTTACCATCCCGCCTGCCATGGGAATCGGAGCAGGTGAAGGGCGGACCGTGGAAAGGTCCGTTGACCTCGGGTGGGATTTTATGGTTTCGGGACGAGCTAGGCCATAAAATCCCACCCAGTATTTCAGTAATAGTAATGATAGATTTTAACTCACGGCATCAGGTCAGTGGCCATATGGGTCAACCGCTTGATCCTGGTGAAAGGAGGCCGTTTGAGGACAGATCCTCATTACCATGTCACAGATGAGAGGACTCAGAGTGTAGATACGCAGAGGGACCTGGGTGTGCAAGTCCACAGATCCTTGAAAGTGACGTCACAGGTGGAGAAGGTGGTGAAGAAGGCATATGGCATGCTTGCCTTTATAGGACGGGGCATAGAGTATAAAAGTTGGGGTCTGATGTTGCAGATGTATAGAACGTTGGTTCGGCCGCATTTGGAATACTGCGTCCAGTTCTGGTCGCCACACTACCAGAAGGACGTGGAGGCTTTGGAGAGAGTACAGAGGAGGTTTACCAGGATGTTACCTGGTATGGAGGGGCTTAGTTATGAGGAGAGATTGGGTAAACTGGGGTTGTTCTCCCTGGAAAGACGGAGGATGAGGGGAGACTTGATAGAGGTGTATAAAATTATGAAAGGCATAGATAGGGTGAACGGTGGGAAGCTTTTCCCCAGGTCGGTGGTGACGTTCACGAGGGGTCATAGGTTCAAGGTGAAGGGGGGGAGGTTTAACACAGATATCAGAAGGACATATTTTACACAGAGGGTAGTGGGGGCCTGGAATGCGCTGCCAGGCAAGGTGGTGGAGGCGGACACACTGGGAACGTTTAAGACTTGTCTGGACAGCCATATGAACGGAGTGGGAATGGAGGGATACAAAAGAATGGTCTAGTTTGGACCAGGGAGCGGCGCGGGCTTGGAGGGCCGAAGGGCCTGTTCCTGTGCTGTATTGTTCTTTGTTCTTTGTTCTTTGTTGACTGATCAGGAGCCTTGCCACAGTTTGCCAGATGCTGCACAGTTGGAGGCTGACATGTCCAGAAGGAAGCTGGATCAGAGGGAGATGAAGCCCAGAGCAGCAACCACCAAGATTATTCTTGGAGGAGCATTCCTGCAAGCCCGATTGCAATGGCACCTGAGCTGCCCAGTGAAAGGCCCCAGACGATATGTTGGAAATAGTTTAGTAAATGGTACACTGTGCATTTAACTCTAATGAGTCCCAAAGGACTTATGCGAACCAGATGGATTTTTACCATAGTCTTGGCCATTATTAGACTTTTAATTCCAGATATTTTAAAACATTTTAATTCCACCATCTGCTGTGGAGGGATTCGAACCTGGATCCCCAGAGCATTTCAACCAAGAAGAAGGCCCAAGCCAAGATTGTTCCTACATTCTCTGAATTTGCAGCTTAATCAGAGAGCCTTAATAAAATGGTTACTGTGAAAAATGTTGATACCACACTAAGGGGCGAATTGTACCGTCCCACCCGCCACAGGAATTGGAACGGACGAGGGGCAGACCATGGAAATGTTCATTGGCCTCAGGCAGGATTTTCTCGTTTCAGGGCTAGTGCGGCTGGAAAATCCCACCCTGAGTGTTTGAGTGAGTTAGGTAGGTTCTGGGCATCTTTGGCCATGTAAATAAAGCAGGAGGAGGCACCAGCCTCCCACCTCACTTTCTTCATTGATAGCCTGGAGAGCAATTTTTTTATCAGTTTGTTTTACTCCCTTCCCTGGAGTTCAGGAATATCAAAGGTCAACATAAAATTCTTAGCAGATTTTACTGGGTTGATGCTGAGAAGCTGTTTCAGCTGGCTGGAGAGGCTAGAACTAAAAGCCATAAGGGTGAATTTTACAGCCCCACCCCCTTCTCCATGTATTTGAAGGTGGGGGAAGTAGGTGAAATAAAGTGGATGACTTCTACTTCACATTACAGGGGAAAGATAGGAGTCAGCTAGCTTGCCCACCCTTGGATTTGTTGAGAGCCTTAAATAGCCATGTAAGCATCTCATTCAGCTTGTGTGCTTTAGTACATGTGGCGGGGGAGAGTAAAAGGAAGAGGGGTAACTCAGTAGGTTTCATTGCAGCAGCTAAAAGCAGGGGCGAATGAGGGTTACCTCCTTTGGCCATCAGCCCCACAAGAGGTGATGGGGAGGCACTAGCCTAGTGGTATTATCACTAGACTATTAATCCAGAAACTCAACTAATATTCTGGGGACCCTTATTCGAATCCCATCATGGCAGGTGGTAGAATTTGAATTCAATAAAAAAACACCTGGAATTAAGAATCTACTGACGACCATGAAACGATTGTCAGAAAAACCCATCTAGTTCAGTAATGTCCTTTAGGGAAGGAAATATGCCGTCCTTACCTGGTCTGGCCTACATATGACTCCAGAGCCACAGCAATGTGGTTGATTCTCAACTACCCTCGGGCAACTAGGGATGGGCAATAAATATTGGCCAGCCAGCGATGCCCATGTCCCATGAATTAATTTTTTAAAATGGTATTGCCCCCTCTCCCCACAAAGAAAATGGTACAGCCCCTTTGTTCCTGGCCTCCCAGTCTCTAAAGCCCCAGCCTTTCTCACAGGGGTCTCCAATCCCTCCCCAGACTTACCTGATAGTCCTGTATTCATGTTTTTCCTTCCTGGGGACAGCTTAAAGTCCCAGCAGTGACATTGGGACTACACAGCAACCAGCCAATCAGATTGGTCAGCAATTCTCAAGGGCAGGTCTTCCTGTCCCTGACGGGGGTGGGGTCAAGAAATATGCCTGGCCTCCCCACTCCATATACACCCTTATAGAATTCACCCCATCATCTCAGAATATGAGATCAGTCATTTAGGACTGAGTTGAGATTAAATTTATTCACCCTGAGGATTATGAATTTTTGGAATTCTCTGCTCCGGTAGGTGATGTGTTTAGGATGTTGAATATTGTTCAGTAGGTCTCAATGAAGTCTTCGTAGTCTTGAGTAGGTTAACTATACATATTTATTAACTATAAGAACTGTGTACATATATACAGTAATGGGTTAAAGCTAGGAGCTGATTCCATGCTTGCTTGTACACACGGCTCTGTCCAACACCAGACGGACCTTGAGGTGTGAGTCATGTGCTCTCTGACATCACTGTGTAGGCAGTATTGTACTCAGTCCCACATTAACCCTATATGTACCAGACCCTATACTACAGGATAGGTGCACAGTTATTGGTATATTCAAGATGAGGATCAATAGATCAACTTTTACCACTGTTGCTTCATTGATCAATCAGTCTCAAATCAGATCACAGTTAGGTAGCAATTCCTTCTATGGACTAATTAATGGGAGCAGGAGTTTAAATTTGATGCATGACCCTGAGATTCCTTGGTAAGTGCCAAGGTGACCCATGGAGACAAAGATCTTAGGCACCTAACTCAGCACAAGCTGAGCAAATAATGGATGTGACTTTGTTGTCATTGAAGTAAAATGAGAATGACCAAACTATCTTTGCCCTTTCTCAATACAATCTCATAGTATTGGGTCCAGGTTAAGATTGAAACCCATTGAGGTTTCAAAACAATTTGAAAATTGGGCAAGATATGCTTTGTACCTTTCAATCAATACGCTTTCTTTCTAGCTTTTTCACCAGAGTTATTAACAGGAATCATAGAATCCCTACAGTGCAGAAGGAGGCCATGTGGCCCATCAAGTCTGCAGATACTCTGACAGAGTATCTTACCCAGACCCTCTCCCCCACCCAATCCCCGTAAACCCATACATTTACCATGGCTAATCCATCTAATCTACACACCTTTGGGCACTAAGGGGCAATTTAGCATGGCCAATCCACCTAACCTACACATCATCTATGGGAGGAAAGTGTAGCACCTGGAGGAAACCCATGCAGACAATGGGAGAAAGTGCAATCTCCACACAATCACCCATGACCGGAATTGAACCTAGGTCCCTGGGGCTGTGAGGCCGCAGTGCTAGCTACTGTGGCATGAACCTCCGAAAGAATGAGTTCTTTAGTAAAGTATCCATATCAAACACTAGAGCACTTTTAGCAGTCCTACACTGTGATGTATTTTGTCAAAAAAAGTGAGGGCATCTTAAAGATCTATTGTGCCTTTGGCAAAGGACATTAATATTTTGCCCCTGTATATAATTCAACAATTCTGGAAACCCCCATTTTTCCCAATCCTTAAATTAAATTGCAACATCACTTTTAATAATTGAATCGAACTCTCATCAGATATAATATTATCAGGAAACCTTACAGACTGTAAGTAGTTCCAATTGTATTGAGTTCCAACTTTACCAAACTGTTTAATATTCATTAGTTCCATTTGAGTCAATTTGTTTTTATTCAAGTGAATTACTCTAGCCTTTGAATTTCCGCAAATAATCCCATCCAAGTTTACACAAAATAAAATTGTGAATTTCCATGGTATGTAGTAGTCTCAATCCACTTTCCAGTTGGTATATGTTGACAATACAGAATTGGCTATAATTCATTAGAAAATGGCTTCAGTTTCACAATTTCACTTAGAAAGAATGATTCCAGACGATGACTGGAAATTGAATGAGTGAGTTTGAAGATAGGATTTTCTCGGATTGTTTAAGTTTATTTATTAGCGTCACAAGTAGGCTTACATTAACACTGCAATGAAATTACTGTGAAAATCCCCTAGCCGCCACACTCCGGCGCCTATTTGTATACACTGAGAGAGAATTTAGCATGGCCAATGTACCTAACCAGCACGTCTTTCGGACTGTGGGAGGAAACTGGAGCACCCGGAGGAAACCCGCGTAGATCTGGGGAGAAAGTGTAGACTCCGCACAGATAGTCACTCAAGCTGGGAATGGAATCCTTGTCCCTGGTGCTGTGAGGCAGCAGTGCCACCGTGCTGCCCCAAAAGTAAATAGAAAACGTAGAGCGTTTGGTGTAGGTGTAAGGGAGCAAGGAGGGAACGTCCTCAGCTATCACTCCTTCTTAAATTAAACATTGCAAACTTTATCTATTCTATTGCTATAGGAAAGATAGAACAGGAGATAAGAGAGGAGGGGGAGTTGCACTTTTGATTAGGGAAAGCATCACGGCCATACTGAGAGGGGATATATCCGAGGGTTCAGCCACTGAGTCTATATGAGTAGAACTGAGAAATAAGAAGGGGGAAATCACTTTGATAGGGGTGTACTATAGGCCCCCAAATAGTTGGCGGGAAATTGAGGAGCAAATATGTAAGGAGATTACAGATAGCTCCAAGAAAAATAGGGTGGTAATAGTCGGAGATTTTAACTTTCCCAACATTGACTGAGATAGCCATAGTATTAGAGGTATGGATGGAGAGAAATTTGTTGAATGTATTCAGGAGGAATTTCTCATTCAGTATGTGGATGGCCCGACTAGAGAGGGGGCAAAACTTGACCTCCTCTTGGGAAATAAGGAAGGGCAGGTGACAGAAGTGTTAGTGAGGGATCACTTTGGGACCAGTCACCCTAATTCTATTGGTTTTAATATATCTATGGAGAATGATAGGTCTGGCCCAAAAGTGAAAATTCTAAATTGGGGCAAGGCCAATTTTGATGGTATCAGGCGGGAACTTTCAAAAGTTAATTGGGGGAATCTGTGTGAAGGCAAAGGGACGTCTGGTAAATGGCACGCTTTCAAAAGTGTGTTAACCAGGGTTCAGGATAAACACATTCCTCTTAGAGTGAAGGGCAAGGCTGGCAGAAGTGGGGAACCCTGGATGACTCGGGATATTGAGGCCCTGGCCAAGAAGAAGAAAGAGACACATGACATGCATAGGCAGCTGGGATCAAGTGAATCCCTTGAAGAGTATAGGGGTTGTAGGAGTAGAGTTAAGAGAGAAATCAGGAGGACAAAAAGGGGACATGAGATTGTTTTGGCAGATAAGGCAAAGGAGAATCCAAAGAGCTTCTACAAATACATAAAGAGAAAAAGAGTAACAAGGGAGAGAGTAGGGCCGGTTAAGGATAACAAGATCATCTATGTGCGCATCCACAAGAGATGGGTGAGATCCTAAATGAATATTTCTCATCAGTATTTACTGTTGAGAAAAGCATGGATGTTAGGGAACTTGGGAAATAAATAGTGAAGTCTTGAGGAGTGTACATATTACAGAGAAGGAGGTGCTGGAAGTCTTAAAGCGCATCAAGATAGATAAATCCCCGGGACCTGATGAAGTGTATCCCAGGACATTGTGGGAGGCGAGGGAGGAAATTGCGGGTCCCCTAGCCAAGATATTTGAATCATCGATAGTCACAGGTGAGGTGCCTGAAGATTGGAGAGTGGCAAATGTTGTGCCTTTGTTTAAAAAGGGCTGCAGGGAAAAGCCTGGGAACTACAGGCCAGTGAGCCTCACGTCTGTGGTGGGTAAATTGTTGGAAGGTATTTTGAGAGACAGGGTCTACAGGCATTTAGAGATGCAAGGACTGATTAGGGACAGTCAGCATGGCTTTGCGAGTGGAAAATCATGTCTCACAAATTTGATTGAGTTTTTTGAAGGGGTAACCAAGAAGGTAGATGAGGGCAGTACAGTTGATGTTGTCTACATGGACTTTAGCAAGGTCTTTGACAAGGTACCGCATGGTAGGTTGTTGCATAATGTTAAATCTCATGGGATCCAGGGTGAGGTATCTAAATGGATACAAAATTGACTTCTTGACAATTTGTTGTGGTTGCAGAGAGTTGTTTTTCAAACTGGAGGCCTGTGACCAGTGGTGTGCCTCAGGGATCAGTGCTGGGTCCACTGTTATTTGTCATTTATATTAATGATTTGGAAGAGAATATAGGAGGCATGGTTTGTAAGTTTGCAGATGACACTAAGATTGGTGGCATAGTGGGCAGTGAAGAAAGTTATCTCCAATTGTAATGGGATCTTGATCAATTGGGCCAGTGGGCTGACGAATGGCAGATGGAGTTTGATTTAGACAAATGCGAGGTGATGCATTTTGGTAGATTGAAACAGGGCAGGACTTACTCAGTTAATGGTAGGGCGTTGGGAAGAGTTACAGAATGAAGAGATCTAGGGGAACATGTTCATAGTTCCTTGAAAGTGGAGTCACAGGTGGACAGAGTGGTGAAGAAGGCATTCGGCATGCTTGGTTTCATCGGTCAGAATATTGAATATAGGAGTTGGAATGTCTTGTTGAAGTTGTACAAGACATTGGTAAGGCCACACTTGGAATACTGGGGGCAATTCTGGTCACCCTCTATAGAAAGGATATTATTAAACTCGAAAGAGTGCAGAAAAGATTTACTAGGATGCTACCGGGACTTGATGGATTGAGTTATAAGGAGAGGCTGGATAGACTAGGACTTTTTTCTCTGGAGCGTAGGAGGCTGAGGGGCGATCTTATCGAGGTCTATAAAATAATGAGGGGCACAGATTAGCTAGATAGTCAATATATTTTCCCAAAGATGGGGAGTCTAAAACTAGAGGGCATAGGTTAAGGTGAGAGGGAAGAGATACAAAAGTGTCCAGAGGGGCAATTTTTTCACACAGAGGGTGGTGAGTGTCTGGAACAAGCTGCCATAGGTAGTAGTAGAGGCGGGTACAATTTTATCTTTTAAAAAGCATTTAGATAGTTAAATGGATACAATGGGTACAGAGGAATATGGGCCAAATGCGGGCAATTGGGATTAGCTTCGGGGCTTTAAAAAAAAAGGGCGGCATGGACAAGTTGGGCCGAAGGACCTGTTTCCATGCTGTAATCCTCTATGACTCTATGACTCTATTCAGTTAACGTTGTTTACAAGCTCACAATGGGTGTTTACCTATGAAAGAAACTAAATTTGGAATTGATACCTTGAGATTGTCTGGAAAGGTATTATTATATATAAAGTAAATATTAATATTTAATATCCAAATTATAATATAGTGTTATGCTTTTGTTCCCTTTTGCAGGATGATCATGTGCCCTCACTGTTTGTATGAATAAAACTGTAATTGTAAGTCAGTTAGGTCCAGTGTCTCAATGTAAATTGTTCGTGATTGAAATTGTTAAAGTTTATTTATTAATCTCAAGTAGGCTTACATTAACACTACAATGAAGTTACTGTGAAAACCCCCTGGTCACCACACTTCAGCACCTGTTTGGGTACACTGAGGGACAATTTAGCATGGCCAACGCACCTAACCAGCATGTCTTTCAGACTGTGGGAGGAAACCAGAGCACTCGGAGGAAACCCATGCAGACACGCAGAAAACATACAAACTCCACACAGACATTGACCAAAGCCAGGAATCAGACCCAGATCCTTGGCGCTGTGAGGCAGCAGTACCAACCACGGTGTCGCCCCAGTTCTCAATGTACTAACGACGTCAAGGGTGTTTTGCTGAGGGGATGAAAGGACAATATTTTTTCCACTATATCAAAAGCTATGTCAAAATATAGCACACACATCTGCCAGGGAATACTGTATTGTGACTAAGTCCAGAGTAATACTTACCATGTAACTTTCAGATACGATGTATTAGAAATTGCCAGAAATATTATCAAGTCAATTTTGTTTGCGAAATTGAGTTTGATCTTCAAATAACAATACGAAAGTAGATGTTGAAACCTTCTATTACTGCCGCCAAGTTTTTCCACACAACCTTTTACCTTACACAAGTGTTGGCAGGGTCCATATGGTTTCAATATTCTATGAACATTGATATTCTCTCATTGACTGAAATTCCTAGAAAATGATGGACAGTGACTAATGAATTCCATTTTTTTTTATTAAACCAACCTGGCCATATTTATTGGTGTCAGACAGCATGGTTTCCAGTCCAGTGTCTCGCAAAAATATTTTACAATCGCCAACCAGAAGTGAGTTCTGTACAATGCTTGAGGGGAGATTTTGATAGAGGTGTATGAGATTTTGATGGGTATAGATAGAGTGAATGCAAGCAGGCTTTTTCCGCTGAGGCTAGGGGAGAAAAAAACCAGAGGGCATGGGTTAAGGGTGAAAGGAGAAAAGTTTAAAGGGAATATTAGGGGGGGCTTCTTCACGCAGAGAGTGGTGGGAGTGTGGAATGAGCTGCCGGATAAAGTGGTAAATGCGGGTCACTTTTAACATTTAAGAAAAACTTGGATGGGTTCATGGATGAGAGGGGTGTGGAGGGATATGGTCCAAGTGCAGGTCAGTGGGACTAGGCATAAAATGGTTCGGCACAGACAAGAAGGGCCAAAAGGCCTGTTTCTGAGCTGTAATTTTCTATGGTTCTATGGTTCTATGCTGTTGTTTCTTTTCTGAATTTAAGATGAACTTATATTGAATATGTGTGGTTATAATTGAGAAATCTTAATTAATTCATTAAATATATTTAATAAAAATACAGGTAACATCCAGATACAAATGTTAAAACGTTAACTAAAGAACCATATAACTTGGGTTCTTTGCTTATAGTCAATAAACTAATAATTCCTTCATTTTCATGCTCTTTCTTATCATCTTCAATGGGGTGGCACAGTGGTTAGCACTGCTGCCTCATAATGCCAGGGACCTGGGTTTGATTCCCAGCTTGGGTCACTGTGTCGAGGAGTCTGCACGTTCTCCCCATGTCTGTGTGTGTTTCCTCCGGGTGCTCCAATTTCCTCCCACAGTCTGAAAGACGTGTGGTTAGGTGCATTGGCCATGCTAAATTCTCCCTCAGTGTGCCCAAGCAGGCGCTGGAGTGTGGCAATTAGGGGATTTCCGCAGTAACTTCATTGCAGTGTTAATGTAAGCCTAATTATGACACTAATAAGTAAACTTTAGCTGAGAATTACAAACCGAAAGCAGTGGGGGAAAATCCAAATGACAAATTCGATCAATTGTTAGTGGAATGGTGAAACCATCCGAATACAACCTCTTGGTCAACAGTTTTATAAGGCAAAAGCCTATTTGGAATGAGTAGGAAGCAGTTATGGAGCGTCTACTTTGGCATTAGTAGTTGGCGGAGAAGTGGGCGGAGAAGTGGCAGATGGACTTCAACCCGGATAAGTGTGTGGTGATCCATTTTGGCAGATCCAATGGGATGAAGCAGCAGTATAATATGAAGGGTACCATTCTTAGCAGTGTAGAGGATCAGAAGGACCTTGGGGTCCGGGTCCATAGGACTCTTAAATCGGCCTCGCAGGTGGAGGATGCGGTCAAGAAGGCGTACGGCGTACTGGCCTTCATTAATCGAGGGATTGAGTTTAGGAGTCGGGAGATAATGCTGCAGCTTTATAGGACCCTGGTTAGACCCCACTTGGAGTACTGCGCGCAGTTCTGGTCACCTCATTACAGGAAAGATGTTGAAGCCATTGAAAGGGTGCAGAGGAGATTTACAAGGATGTTGCCTGGATTGGGGGGCATGCCTTATGAGGATAGGTTGAGGGAGCTTGGTCTCTTCTCCCTGGAGAGACGAAGAATGAGAGGTGACCTGATAGAGGTTTACAAGATGTTGAGAGGTCTGGATAGGGTAGACTCTCAGAGGCTATTTCCAAGGGCTGAAATGGTTGCTACGAGAGGACACAGGTTTAAGGTGCTGGGGGGTAGGTACAGAGGAGATGTCAGGGGTAAGTTTTTCACTCAGAGGGTGGTGGGTGAGTGGAATCGGCTGACGTCGGTGGTGGTGGAGGCAAACTCGTTGGGGTCTTTTAAGAGACTTCTGGATGAGTACATGGGATTTAATGGGATTGAAGGCTATAGATAGGCCTAGAGGTGGGGATGTGATCGGCGCAACTTGTGGGCCGAAGGGCCTGTTTGTGCTGTGGCTTTCTATGTTCTATGTTCTATGAAGGTCAAGCCCAATATCAGAAATTACAAAGGGGTTGAATATATATCTTTATGGAATTTTACAATATGGGTATTTACATCTGAGTATTATCCTATGTGAGCCTCAAATGCTCTGCTGGCACATTACAGATAGTGTACCACTAGGTGCACACTGCAAACACTTTTGTTTGTAATATTTCCCAGCCCAACCATTCACTTTTTCAACCCTCATCTACAGTGTTCTGCTTCTTCATTCCCTCCAGAGTCAGTAGTGGAGTTTTCAAGCATGATGGACAAGCACTTTTGAATGCTCTTCCTAAACCTTCTCCCTGCCTTTCCCCATTTCCCCCCATCTATAACCAGCTCCTCAAATCCAATGTTTGACCGGGGCACCTGGATGACACAGTGGTTAGCGTTGCTGCCTCACAGCACCAGGGACCCGGGTTTGATTCCTGGCTTTGGTCACTGCCTGTGTGGAGTTTGCACGTTCTCCCCGTGTCTGCGTGTGTTTCCTCCGGGTGCTCCGGTTTCCTCCCACAGTCCAAAGATGTGCGGGTTAGGTGGATTGGCCATGCTAAAATTGCCCCTTATTGTCAGGGGGCATAGCTGGGCTAAATGCATGGGATTATGGGGATAGGGCCTGGGTGGGATTTTGTTCGGTGTAGACTCAATGGGCTGAATGACCTTATTCTGCAATGTAGGATTCCATGATAACAATCCAAAGGTTGCTGTATAAATGCAAATTGTTCTTTAATATTTCATACAGTTTTATTTGATGAAGCTATATGGTTGCCAATATGGAATAACAAAAATAAATGGTGGAAATTGTTTTAACTGTTCCTTCTGTTTTGTCGTAAAGTTATACAAAATTTTGCACTCCTATTGCTCTTTAATTTTTTTCTGCAACTCTTGACTTCTTTGACATTTGACTTGTGGGGCGGCATGGTGGCACAGTGGTTAGCACTGCTGCCTCACAGTGCCAGGGACCTGGGTTCGATTCCAGGTGACTGTCTGTGTGGAGTCTGCACATTCTCCCCGTATTTGCGTGGGTTTCCTCCGGGTGCTCCAGTTTCCTCCCACAGTCCAAAGATGTGCGGTTTAGGTGAATTGGCCATGATGAATTGCTCGTCAGTGTCAGGGGCATTAGCGGGGTAAATACTGGGATTACGGGGATAGGGCTTAGGTGGGGTTGTTGTCAGTGCAGTCTCAATGAGCCGAATTGACCTCCTTCTGCACTGTAATGATTCTACGATTTAACTGAGATTACTATGTTCTTTCATTGTACATTTTTCAACCTTGCTCATTTAAAAAAAAATTAAGATCACTAAACTTTGACATTTAAATTTTTGAGCCGCTGTGACTGACTAATGACTGACAATTAAAGCAGACTTGAGGAAGAAAGGGAAAAAAAAGCTGGGAAAAGATAGAAAGAAGTCGGGACAAGGCAGAGCAGAAAGGCGAGAGAAGGAAAATACAAAGATAACCGGGACCAAAAGGAACCGAAGAGTGAAATGAAAAGCCAGGACAGGAGAGAGGAGAATCCAAGCCAAAGCAAAAAAAAAAGAGACAAAATGAAAGGCTGGAACTGGGAACAATAGGGACAAGAGATGAAATAAGGAGCAAGTCAGGTCAGCGGAATATCTGAAGAAAGCAAAGCTGAATGCGGAGGTGAAATGGAGAGGTAGAACAAGGCACAGCAGGGTTGTGAGATAAGGTGAAGAGGCAGAAGATTATATGGAGAATTAGGATAAGGCAGAGCTAAGCTTATAGATGAAAAAGAGAGCCGGGGCAGGGATTATCATGTCAGATCCCTCTCCATTTTAATGCATGATCAATTTAGGAAGAGTACAAGTTTTGATAAAGATGATTCTGCTTCAGCATAAAATCAATCCAATAAATGACCCAATTTTTATTATAAATAAGCATTTAAGGAATGTATTCATTTAGTAGTGTGACAAAATCTTATTAATAGTATTGATATAAAATTGTGTAAAAGTGCTCACAATTTTTTCCATGCCGCACTGCTGTCTGAGTCGCCTTGGCGATTGACTCTACAGATGCATCAGGGTACAAAAATCTCAGGGCAGGAGTGCATTGCTCTCAAAGCCCAACACAGGAACTGGTATTGCAAAAATCCTCCACTGACCAGATTGATGAATAAAGTTCAGAATTGTAGAATATCAAAGTTCAAGCAGCCCAATGTTAAATATGTTGTTGAGTGGTTGCATGCCTCAAAGGGGGGGCCCACTGTAATGTGAGGCGAGCATCACTTAGCCTATACTAAACTAAAGTTAGCCTCTTACTGGGAGGCTGCAGCAAGTACTGAAGGTCATTGTAGAAGCGTGACTGATCTACATGAAGATGACACAACATAGCAGACAGCAGGCTCCCAGATTTTCTAATTCAGCATCCAAAGCTCTCGTTCAGGAGGTGAACAGGAGGAGCTTTCTTTAATTCCTCGGGATCAAGAATCACTTGCTTCCACACCAGTGTGATGGGTTCTGAGATGACTGGTAAGTTGAAAGCATGATCTGCAGACTCTGCCACATCAGGGTAGGTGATGCTCGTTGGGTCAGTTGGCTGGTGCTTGTTGGTAGTGAGATTATTCATGAAAGTTAAGCCTTCTTAAATGCGCACTCGCCTGAGGTGTGGTGATCCTCAGGTTAAATCACCACCAGCTATCTCTCCCCCTCAAAGGGGAGAGCAGCCTATGGTCATCTGGGATTATGGCGACTTTACCTTTACTTCAGATGGTGCTCGATAGGTGCGGTAGGTGATGCTTGTTGGGTCAGGTAAATGAGTTGTTTGGAAGTTTGTGTGCTCTATCAAATGGCTCGACTTCGCCTCTTTATGTTCCCGACATAATCTCTCTCTGTGTTGAGTGCCTCCCTGAATCAACCTCTCCATTTTGGTCAGTCACAAGCTAGAGACTCCAATGGGGGGGATGGGAAAGGCTGGCAGGACTGACTGTTGGGGGAGTGGGGGAGGGGGGGGGGGGTGAGATGCAGACTCTGATGGGGGGTGGGGGGTGAATGCTGACTCCGATCAAGATGGGAGATGGGGGGTTGTGGGGAGCCCCTGAGGCCTCTGTATTAGGCTGGAGGGGAAGGTTTACTCATGGTCTGATTGGGGCGTTCTTTAAACATGGCACCCTGATCTCAGTGCAGCCAGGCTTTTAGGCCCCGTCTCCCCTGCATGACGGCCTGAAACTTACCTAGCTGTTTTTCTGTGACAGGGTGTGGTACGATCAGGAGAGAAGACCAAAGTTTTTCTCGCCAGAACCAACACTCTGCCAAATTCTGGTAAGATCGCCCCCACTGAAACTATGGTACATAGGTTTGGAGGTGCATGTCTATAATGTATATCTCTGCAAATAAATGCTGATAAAAATGTGTTAAGATTGGTTCCAGTTCTCTCCTTCACTACCTGACTATATGGAATATAACACACTATGCTGCAAAATCCATAAGCACACCTTACCTGCTTCTCAGAGAAAATGCAATGAACCCTCCTCTTCCGGCATAGAAAGCATCTGTCACCTCTCTGATGCAACAGTTGATGGTAAACTGGAAGGTGATAGATATGTTGCCTGCTCCAGACTGGAAGGATCCCAATGCAAAGACATTGAGCACTATTGTGACCTTCCTGGGCACAACAGACACGTATCCTCACCCTGCTCTGACACTGCAGGTCTGGTTGAAAGAGGTGGTAGAATTCCGTGAATACCTCATTTGTAAAGTACTCTTGATGAACACAGTGTTCCTGGCTGAGGTGGTAATAAAAGGTGTGTTCCCATAAGATACGGCCTCCATGCTGAGATCCCTTCTTCTCCCCCTCCTTCATCCTCTGATCCACTTGTCCTCCTTTTTGCTGCCTCCCATGCTGAAGGCCAAGAGGGATTTGCTGCTCTAGCATCTGTGACTAAGAGCAGGTGGCATGCTCAGCTCCCTTGCAGTCACAACCCAGGCATTCCCCCATGTGCGTCACCATTCCCTGAAGACTTCACTGTCTGTAATTGAGTCCTCAAAACACCCAGTACTTCTTCAAACTCAAACAGAACCAGTAGAAAGTAACCAGTGCCTTTTATAGGATCATCAACAACCTGCAAGTTGTTGATGATCCTATCAAAGGAACTGGTGTGGGGGTAACTCACTGCTCAATGTATGTTTAGTTGTGCGTGTTTACAGAGCATATTTGTGCTGACTGATGTCATAATCTGCCAAGTCTGCATACTTCCAGAGTTGTTGACTCCCTCACCTAGATTGAGTTCAAGGCAGAGCATGCTAAAATTGTGCATATGGTACCAAAATAACACTCTTCATACTGAAACCACGGGTGCCACTGAGCCCTATTTTGGAGATAGTTCGAAAAAAATAAATCTCTAAATTGTCTGACCTCTGTTTTCCACATTTCCTGTAACAATTGCTAGTTATTAATCCTTTGTTCATTCTAAATACTTTATTTATTGCAAAGATATGGATCATGCAGAAAAAAGAATTCCCAGTGTTACTCCGGCTGCTCCGGTTTCCTCCCTCAGTCCAAAGATGTACGAATTAGGTGGATTGGCCATGGTATATTGCCCGTTTGTGTCAGGGGGTTAGTAGGGTAAATAAGTAGGTTTATGGGGATAGGGCCTTGGTGGGATTGTGGTCGGTGCAGACTCAATGGGCCAAATGGCCTCCTTCTGCACTGTAGGGATTCTGTAGGATTCTATATCATCAAGCTGAGGGGGTCTTTTTGGGGAGGGGTTGTAGTGTACACCTTTAAACAAATTGCACTTTAATCAATATTTGGGTAAGTTATTCCATTGTTAAAATTTTTATTCGTTCATGAGACATGGAGGTCGCTGGCTGGGCCAATGTTTATTGCCCATCCTTAATTGTCTTTGAAGGGGCAGTTAAGAGGCAACCACATTGCTGTGGATCTGGAGTGATATTTAGGTCAGACCAGGTAAGGATGGCAGATTTCCTTCCCTAATGGACATTACTGAACCAGACTTTTTTTATGATAATGATTTTGTGGCCATCGTTCGACTTATAATTCCAGAATTTTATTGAATTTAAAATTTTATCATCTGCCGTGGCAGGATTCAAACCCGGGTCCCCATAGTATTACCCTAGATCTCTGGATTACTAACCCAGTGACAATACCACTACACAACTGCCTCCCCATTTGACACTGGTGTTTATTTAGCCTGTTAACAAATGCAACAGGCTCTTTAATGCATTAAAGATAATTCTTTAGTGAAGAAAATTGCTTAAAAATATTCTCTCACTTTCTTGCTTTTTAAATTTTTTTCTATAAAGGGTACTTGCGAGAATAGTTGGGGCGGGTTTAAACTAATGTGGCAGGGGGATGGGAATCTTTTCAAGGATTCAGAGTAGGGGCAATTAAGAACAGGAGAAAAAGACAGTCGAGAGAATAAAGAAAGTGACAGGCAGAGAAATCAAGGGCCAGAGTCAGATAAGGACCGAGTAAAAAGTAGTAGGAAAGGGAAAAGAAATGCTAAAAGTGCCCACCTTAAGGTTTTGTACCTGAATGCTTGGAGCATTCAAAACAAAATAGATGAGTTAGTTGCATAGATGGATGTGAAGGGGTATGATATAGTTGGCATTACGGAGACGTGGCTCCAAGGTGGGAACTAAACATTGAGAGCTATTCAGTGTTTAGGAAGGACAGACAGAATGGAAAAGGTGGTGGAATTGCATTGTTGATTAAAGATGATATTGATACGATATTGAAAAAAGATATTAGCATAGATGATGTGGAATCTGTATGGGCTGTGTTAAGAAATAACAAGGGGCAAAAAATATTGGTGGGGGCGGTATACAGACCACCAAACTGTAGTGGTAATGTTAAGAAAACATTAGACAGGAAATCAGAGATGCATGTGTCAAAGGAACACCTGTGATTATGGGCTACTTTAATCTGCATATAGATTGAGAGAGTCAAATTAATCACAGTACAACAGAGAAGGAATTTCTGGAGTGCTTTCTGGAGCAATACATTGAGGAACCAACAAGGGAGCTGGCCATCCTGGACTGGGTTTTGTACAATGAGAAAGGATTAGTTGGCAATCTAGCTATGAGAAAACCCTTGGGGATCAGTGACCATAATATGGTAGAATTTTTTGTCAAGGTGGATAATGATGTAGTTGATTCTGAGACCAGGGTCCTGAATCTCAATAAAGGTAACTATGATAGTATGAGGTATGAATTGGCCATGATGGACTGGGAAACATTACTGAAAGGAAAGACAGTGGACAGGCAATGGCAGGCATTTAAAGAAAGAATAGGTGAACTCCAGAAGTTGTTTATTCCTGTTTGGCGCAAGAGTGGTAAGGGAATTGTGGCCAAACCATGGCTTACAAGGGAAATTAGAGATAGTGTCAGATTCAAGGAAGAAGCATACAAATTGGCAAGAAAAAGCAAAAGGCCCGAGGATTGGGCATAGTTTAAAATTCAGCAAAGGAGGACTAAGGGATTGATTAAGAAGGGAAAAATAGTGTAGGAAAGTAAGTTAGTGGGGAACATAAAAACTGACTGTAAAAGTTTCTATAGGTATGTAAAGAGAAAAAGATTGACAAAAACGAATGTAGGCCTCTTACAGTCAGAAATGGGAGAATTCATAACGAGGAATAAAGAAATGGCGGAGGAATTAAATTTATACTTTGCTTCAGTCTTCACAAAGGAAGACATGAGTAATGTACCAGAAGTGCTGAGAGAAACATGTTACAGTGAGGAACTGAAGGAAATCAGCATTAGTAGATAAATGGTTTGGGGGAAATTGATGGGATTGAAGGTGGATAAATCCCCAGGTCCTGATAATCTTCTTCCCAGAGTACTTAAGGAAGTGGCCATGGAAATAGTAGATCTATTGATGGTTATTTTCCAAAATGTTTTGGACTCTGGACTGGTTCTTACAGATTGGAGGGTAGCTAATATAAGCCACTATTCAAAAAGGATGTAGAGAGAAAACAAGGAACTATTGACTAGTGAGCCGAAGGTCGGTACTGGGAAGTTGCTAGGGTCTATTATCAAGGATTTCATAACTCAGCATTTAGAAAGCAGTAGTCTAATCAGCCAAAGTCAGCATGGACTTACAAAAGGGAAATCATGCTTGACGAATCTATTGACATTTTTTGAGGATGTAGAATGGAGAAAAATTACATTGTGCGACTGTGCAGAGGGACCTGGGGGTCCTTGTGCACGAATCGCAAAAACTCAGTCTGCAGGTGCAGCAGGTGATCAAGAAGGCAAATGGAATGTTGGCCTTTATCGCGAGGGGGATAGAATATAAAAGCAGGGAGGTCTTGCTGCAACTGTACAAGGCACTGGTGAGGCCGCAACTGGAGTACTGTGTGCAGTTTTGGTCCCCTTATTTGCAAAAGGATATATTGGCCTTGGAGGGAGTGCAGAGAAGGTTCACCAGGTTGATACCGGAGATGAGGGGTGTAGCTTATGAGGAGAAATTAAACAGATTGGGTCTGTACTTGTTGGAGTTTAGAAGGATGAGGGGTGATCTTATAGAGACATATAAGATAATGAAGGGGCTGGATAGGGTAGAGGTGGAGAGATTCTTTCCACTTAGAAGGGAAACCAGAACTAGAGGGCACAGCCTCAAAATAAGGGGGGGCCGGTTCAGAACAGAGTTGAGGGGGAACTTCTTCTCTCAGAGGGTAGTGAATCTCTGGAATTCTCTGCCCATTGAAGTGGTGGAGGCTTCCTCGTTGAACATGTTTAAATCACGGGTAGATAGTTTTCTGATCGATAAGGGAATTAGGGGTTATGGGGAGCAGGCGGGTAAGTGGAACTGATTCGCGTCAGGTCAGCCATGATCTTGTTGAATGGCGGGGCAGGCGCGAAGGGCCAGATGGCCTACTCCTGCCCCTATTTCTTATGTTCTTATGTTCTAATGTAACCAGTAGAGTTGACTGAGGAGAACCAGTGGATGCGGTTTATTTAGACTTTCAGAAGGCTTTTGACAAATTCTCACATAACAGACTACTATGTAAAGTTAAAGCACATGGGATTGCAGGGAATGTCTTGAAATGGATAGTAAGTTGGTTTGCAGATAGGAAGCAAAGAATTGGCATAAATGGGTCTTTTTCTGATTGGCATTCTTTGACTAGTGGGGTTCTGCAGGGATCTGTGCTAGGACCCCAACTGTTCACGTTATATATTAATGATTTGGAAGAGAGAACTGAATGTATTATCTTCAAATTTGCAGATGATACAAAGTTGGGTGGGAGGGTGAGCTGTGAGGAGAATGCAGAGATGCTTCAGCGTGATTTGGACAGGCTGAGTTTTAGGGCATGTGCATGGCAAATGCAGTATAATGTGGATAAATGTGAGGTTATCCACTTTGGTAGCAATAATAGAAAGACAGATTATTACTTGAATGGGTGTAAATTGAGAGAGGTGGATATGCAACAAGACTTTGGAGTCCTCGTGCATCACTTGCTGAAAGTAAGCACGCAGGTACAGTACGCAGTAAAGAAGGCAAATGGTATGTTGGCCTTCATAGCAAGAGGATTTGAGTATAAGGATAGGGATGTTTTGCTGCAATTGTATAGGGCGTTGGTGAGGCCACACCTGGAGTATTGTGTGCAGTTTTGGTGTCCTTATCTGTGGAAGGATGTCCTTGCTATAGAGGGAGTACAGTGAAGGCTAACCAAGATGATTCCTAGGATGACAGATCTGTCATATGAGGAGACACTAAATCAATTAGGATTATATTCACTGGAGTTTAGAAGAGTAAGAGGGGATCTCATAGAAACTTATAAAATTCTAATAGGGTTAGACAGGGTAGATTCAGAAAGAATGTTCCCAATGGTGTGAGTCCAAAACTAGAGGTCATAGTTTGAGGATAAGGAGTAAACCTTTTAGAACTGAGGTGAGGAAAAATTTCTTCACCCAGAGGATGGTGAATATGTGGAATTCACTACCACAGAATGTAGTTGAGGCCAAAATGTCATCTGATTTCAAGAAGAAATTAAATATAGCTCTTGGGGCTAAAAGATCAAGGGATTTGGGAGGAAGGGGGGGATCAGGATATTGAATTCAATGATCAAAATGAACGGTGGAGCAGGCTCAAAGGGCCAAATGGCCTATCCCTGCTTCTAATTCCTATGTTTCTATGTTAAATTAATTATGCTATTGGATGCCTTGATTATCAACATTAATAATCTGCTCTATGTTTCAGACGAATGGCAATGCACGACTGTACCATTCTGATAAGTTGAAAAATGGACAAATGAAACACAGGAATAATCATCAAAGCTGTTGTGACAGAAGCAAAGCCTCATCATGACTCAAACAGGAAAACAATCTATTTTTTAAAAATACACAGGCCAGTGTGATTTAAAAACTGCCTTTGGGAGTTGAATTCCCAAAGGAGTTATTTTGTCTTTGCGGCCAGACAGACAATACACAAGACGATCCAAAGATTGCAATTAGTTTTGAGGGAGAACGCTACCATTCGTTGGCAGTGCCACTTCTTGTAATTGGAATCTAATCAGGTCAAGGTTATTTGGACAGGACTGTTTTTGAAATGTTATTGTTTCCAATCCGCAGATTCATATCAAACGTTCAAAGTAGTTTCTGTTGCTGCAATATGTCTAGAGAAAATAACGCAGCAACCAAGAGTCTGCTGATCATTCCTTACCTATTTGAGAGGTGGAAGTACAATATTCTAATTCTTTGACTATCCTTGAGAAGGAACAGTGAATTGTCGAAGAGGGTTGGAGGCTCTCCTCTATTATCCATGTCCTTCTCCATTTCACCTGACGAAGGAGCAACGCTCCAAAAGCTTGTGATTTCACAAAAGACCTGTTGGACTACAACCTGATGTCGTGTGACCTCTCATCTTCTCCACACAACGATATGTGGATTTATATAGCACCTTGGATGAAGTAAAACAACTCAAAGTGCTTCACAGGAACACAATCAGACTCCATGGGGGTGATTCTCCCACCCCGCCGCGCTAGTTTTCTAGCACAGCGGGATGGGAGAATCTTGCGTCTGGGCATGCATGGGATTCGCGCATGCGTTCTCGCCGCACGTACATACCCCAGCCCCAGATTTGTAGCGCCATCAGTTCTGTGCTGGAAACTGGTGGGAAGACCAGGTAAGTTATTTGCATCTATTTTTAATGTTATTTCAATGTGATTAGCGGGCCTGGGACTGGCTTCTCTGGGCCCGCTAGCCTCTCCCACCCAGCCAGTACAAATTCAGTCCAGCGGGGTTTACAGTAGCTCCCTACTTTCAGGGAACTAGCGGAGACACCGCTGGAGTGAAGGGGAGGCAATCAGGCCCTCAGAGGGTCACATGGCCAGGGAGTGGTGCCCCCTATGCAAAGGCACCCTGGCAGCACCAGCCCCCGGCACTGCCCAAGGGGCAAAGTACCAATGTCCAGGGGGCACCTTGGCACTGCCCATTGGGCATGGGGCAGTGCCAAGGGGCACAGAGGTGGACCGATAGGGGCAGGGTCTGATGGGGTGGGACCTGATGGGGGCACGGCCTATGGGGCAATCGGTGGTGGTGGGGGGGGTCCCGCTGCCACACTACATGGGGATCAATGGGGGCAGGAGGGAGACCAGCGACCAGGATGGGCTGGGGGGAGGCTGGAGATTGGGGGAGGGTGCATGTTGCGGGGGGGGGGGGGGGGGGGGGGGGGGCGGGGATGTGTCTGCCAGAGTGGGAAGATGGGGGATATTGGCACTGCAGGTGGAGGGGGGGTGCTGGAGATTGGGACGGACAATGGGCTGTCAGGCTTGGCCCGGGAATGGTCGGAGGGAGGGCTGCGATCAGGCCATGGGCAGGTTGGAGGGGCAGTACTGCTGGGTCCTGGGCTGGCCAGCAAATGAAAGACTGACACTTTGGGGCCACTGCGCATGCGCAGAGACCCGCTGGTTTCAGCCTCTCCAGTGTGAATAGACACCGCCCCCTGAAATCTACTGATATTCACGCTGGTGACCTCTGCATTGCACAGAGTGTGGGAGATTCTAGTGTGAACTCCCACTGAAAACAAACGGTGTGAATTACTCGTTTTCCCGCGAATTCGACACTTAAGAATTTTTTTGGGAGAATCACTCCCCCCTTGTCTGTCCCAGAGGATCGGATTCTCTGACCTCGCTCACAGCTGGGATTCTCCAATTCCCGGTGCAATGAACGTAGATTTGGCTAAGTGTCAAATTCTCCATTCTTGTTGGTCTTTTAACCACACCACAGGATATGGCTACAATTTGAACTTGCAAGACAAGTATAATTAGGCAATGAAACACCTAACAACTCTGGGGATGATCTCTTCTATTTGTTAGCTATTCAGTTTGAAACCATAAACATAATCTTTATAAATGAACTCACAAACAATGAGTAAAAATCATTTCTTTCTATATTTGTGGAAAAAGAACAGGAAGGAAAAGATAGACATTACTGGACTTGTCACTCTCCTTTCATCTTTACACTATTTCCTCTAGCTTCCTGCAATCCTTCCTTTCCTCATTTCCTGTGTCATATGAATGGATATCACCAATTACAGTGATGGTCTTTGGACCAGTTCCAATATGCTGGCAGAATGCATTGTGGTAGATTACAGAGAAGAATAAATAAATGTGCAGAAGGGGTCATTTCATTATCAGAACTAATGTGGAGAACTACAGTCACTTCACTGATTTGTTGAAGCGTTTGTTGTCATTGTTAACAGCAGACACTGCAGAATATAATGGCTTATGCAACTTTGCCTAGTAAGGAAGCACAGACAGATAATCCAAATCTCATGAAGTGCACGCTCTCATAATTCTGTTGCTAATAATGTGATTGAATAGAAGTCATTTGGAAACAAGTAATGAGAGGCTGCAATGCCCTTTTGTGTAATTAGTGCTTTGTCCTCGTCCTTTGTTTTACCACATGCCAATTATCCACATTCATTGTCACTGGGATTCTCTCTCTCTGATTGAATTATGATGGTGCAAATAGTATTTTAAAGCCCTTTTGGTGGACTGTCTTTCCTGAGATCCAATTAAATCTGTTGAATGTGGTCCACAGCTATCTTGTTGCGTTTCCACTCTTCCACTCACTCTTTATCATCACCTTTTTAGCATCTTTGACATCCAGTCAAGGTGCATCATGTTCTGATCTGAGCATGTTGTGAGTTCTCATTGTATCTGCACACCAGCAGAAGAGAGTGTGAAAGGGCTGCTATATCTCTTGCAACTCTCAGCTGGGACCCAACCTTAATTGGATAGGCAAGAAAATACTAAGAATACACAGTGAGTACAATGTAACAGTTCAAAATAGTATTTTATTGTATGCATAATATAATAATAGAGCCATTGAACTACAATACTTGGAATAATACATTTTTATGGTACTTTCTGCTCTGCATACCTACCTTTCACCATTGAGGGAGACAGATAACATGGCAGGACTACTATTTAATGGTGACAGAATAAGCTGAGTTCCATTACTATTATGTGGACCTCTGATCGTTTTTAACTGGTGGCTTGGGATTTGCGTTCTGCAATTCTGCCCGATTATAATAATGCCCATTGGTATCTAAATCCATTTTCAACACATGGGATTTGAAGGTTTCTTTTGGGTATTCTAAAGTGCTGTCCATTATTCCTATGAAAGCTGCAAGTCAGCAATTGCACAGCTCATTATCAACAAAGTCATGAATGCATCACAGTTACCCTAATGGGTGAAATAATATTATTTTATGGAAAGGCATAGAACATTAGGCATTCCCTTTTCTGCATTTATTGCTGACACTAATCATGTATTAGTGAGTATTAACTAAAGATTACCTTAGATCTGACTAGAATAAACAGTTCTGGTACCAGTCATAGAGTTATAGAGCCATTGAGGTTTACAGCTTGGAAACAGGTCCTTCGGCCCAACTTGTCCATGCCGCCCTTTTTTTTAACCCCTAAGCTAATCCCAATTGCCTGCATTTGGCCCATATCTCTCTATACCTATCTTATCCATGTAACTGTCTAAATGCTTTTTAAAAGACAAAATTGTACCCGCCTCTACTACTACCTCTGGCACATTGTTCCAGACATTCACCACCCTCTGTGTGAAAAAATTGCCCCTCTGGACACTTTTGTATCTCTCCCCTCTCACCTTAAACCTATGCCCTCTAGTTTTAGACTCCCCTACCTTTGGGAAAAAATATTGACTATATAACTGATCTATGCCCCTCATTATTTTATAGACCTCTAAAAGATCACCCCTCAGCCTTCTACGCTCCAGAGAAAAAAGTCCCAGTCTATCCAGCCTCTCCTTATAACTCAAACCATCAAGTCCCGGTAGCATCTAGTAAATCTAGTCAATCCCTTAGTGATTATGTAATGTAGAAAACAATCTTGCTGGATGAATCATCCTACTTGCTCTGGCAGGTTAAGTTAAAACTATCATCACTATCATCTCTGTAACCAGACCAATTACTCCCCCATCCCATTCATATTGACATTGAACAAGTGGTGGTGGCATAGCGGTATTGTCATTAGCCTAGTAATCTAGCATCCCAGGACAATGCTCTGGGGACATGGGCTCAAGTCCCACCATGACAGATGGTGAAATATGAATTCAATGAAAATCTGGAATCATTGTCATTAAAATAGCCATCTGATTTGGGATGGAAATCTGCCATCTTCATCTGGTCTGGCCTACATGCAATTCCAGATCCACACTAAAGTGGTTGACTCTGAAATGGCCTAGCAAGCCACTCAGATCATTGGCAATTAGGGATTGGCAACAAATGCTGGCCTAGCCAATGACATCTACACCCTACGAATAAAATGAAATATTCAATTTTAGCATTTTCCCTATAATTGATCATTGCTGAGAGGGATGCATGGTATTTACATAGTACAGGTAGTATAGTGGTTATGTTACTGGCCTAGTAGTCCAGAGAAATTCCATATTGACTATTTGGAAATTTAAATTCAATAAAAAGAAATATGGAAATAAAAAGCTGGTTTCAGTAAAAATTACCAGGAGTTTCTTGGACTACTGTAAAAACCCAGCTGGTTCTTCAAGGAATGAATCCTGCCATCAATTGCTACCTTGATCTGTATGTGAATCCACAGTAGCATGACAAACTCATAACTGAAGTGATTTAGCAAGCCACTCAGATGAACGATACCACTGTGCACTGTGGTTCAAGAGAAAGAACTACCGCCACATTCTCAGAGCAACTAAGGATGGGTGATAAATGCTGGTCTTGCCTATATCCCGAGAACAAATTTTTAAAAAGATCAATTTTGAAAAGAAGCTGAGGTGCTACTATCTAAAGCCCATTGTTGAGCTTTTTTTCAGAGGCCAAGAACTCAAATAGTGCTGCACCTTTTGTAAGCACTCTTTAAAAGTCAATCAATGTATTTTTCCTCTCCACAATAAACTTTAAATGGCATGGATCTCTGTAGAGGGATAAAATTCTTCAACATTATTCAATTCTTGCTCTTTTCTCAGTGCTGATTGCCACACTGTGGTTGGGTAACCTCCAGAAGGTGCCAATTGCTTCAGGCAGATGGATACGTGGAAAAGGGTAATGGTAGCCTTGATGAAGGAAATGCCATCAAAAGACAGATGCATAATCCTTGAATCAGCCGACAGCATCGACCATCTTCAAACCATGACACAGCTGCAGTCTATATAACAAGTCGATGAAGGAGCAAAGAGTTCAGACGACTGCTGACGGATGATGATGTTTTTTTGTTAACCTTAAACTTGCTGAAACCCTTGAAATCAATTTGGGGAGAGTAGAAATCCATGACTAGTAGCTGAAAGATTAAGCCTGGGATGAGCCCAGATGTAAAGATGAATGTGTCAGATTAACTCAGCACTGATAGAGTTAAAGTCTATAATAGCAATGTGCTCCCAGTTGAGTTCTGCATCTATTTTGTACAATGAGCAGTTAAAAACACTGCCACCATAAATATTCTTTAGACCACCTATCTAATAAAATAAAATTGTTTACTTGAGTATTCCCTTAATTATTGCTTTGAAAGTGACAGTGTACACCGACACACAGGTTGCTTCTAAATGTATGGAATGAACTGAAATTCAAAAGCAGTGATGGTTTCCAAAAACATTTAATTTGCTATAATTATCAAAAAAACAGGAGCTTTAATAACATAGCCACAATTTTGGCTTGATTTCCTGAGCATCTTAAATATGAAAAGGGGTTAAATTCTATTTATATATTTTACCTACTTTTAAACCTTCAAATTTATTTGAAAATGCATCTGAAACTTAATCAAAACATTGCTTTAGGATGTGTTTGCAGATGCTGAAAACACTTTTAAAAATATATAGTAATGGTTGGGCTTTGTTGGCATTAGTATCTGAAATGTGACAGATGAGGGGTTTTGTGCCAGGATTATTTACATATTTCCTTCACATCCTTAAGACTTATTTTAAAATTCTACACCCTGTCCATCTTTACATTTTCCGGGGAAAAAAATGGAAGGAAAACCAATTTACTAACGGCAAGTCATCAACTGTTTGCCCGTTTATCTCTTACAGACCACCCCTCAGTCCAATGTTGACAGTACATGATATTCCATTAATCCGCCTAATGAAAATTTAACCAGTGTTATAAACAAATAATTGACTATTATCCTCTCAAAGAGGCATGAACATCCCAAATAAATTACTTCTGCTTATTTCATCATTCAAAAGTGGTCACTGATTGATGTCAAAATATGTGCTTGCTGTTCTTTTGCTGGAAGTGGGTCTCAGCTAAGCCAGTGATTGATTTAATGAGAGTCTTTGGGGTGAGTAAATGTTCCAAATTGCTCAATCATTAGCTTTCGCTGGTCTGTTTAAAGATATGATGAGTCTGCATCGCAGGCTAGTTTTGTTGTGCGATTCGACATCCAATTTCATTTAATTCGTCACTCTGAAGTCAGATAGGCTGAGTTCCTTTCATTATAGTGGTCTTATTTTTCTTTCAACCTAAATGATGTGAAATGCCTCTTCATTTAGCATAATTAACATTAAAATGAGTGAGCTGTAATGAATTATCATTCAAATTATTTAGTAAATGTCATAATCTTTCTCACTGACACCAAGGTTATACTGGCGCACTCTGAGGGAAACGAGACACAATACACCAACCATTCTGAAAATATTTTCTCTTTTGTCTTCCTTGATATTTTAGAGATTCGGGTAATCATTTTGAGCATATCATGCTGCCTTATTTGTAAATGGTAATGTCACACTTTTAAAAAAAACCTTAAGCACTGTCTCAGCATTCAGTTAAAGTAGTTAACTATTTTTGAGTACTCGATGTCCTCTGCGGATTTTTGTTTGAGTGCTTTTTAACCAAAGCAACCTACTGTATCCTCAATATTATCAATTAGATTTCGGGAAATAATTACAGGCTCACAATATTCTTAATACAAATTAAGTTGGTATTTTTTTATAAATTACTTTGGCACAGTCTACTTTCTTATTCATGAAACTCCTTAAGAGCTGTTTACCACATCAGAATAAGGTCAAGCAAAGGGAAGGTTTCTCATATTCTTCTCTGAATTGTAAATCTGTGAAGCACAACATAAAGATTCTGCATACACATAATGAACAGGCAGATGCATGCCAATTAAATAATTGCCTATTTCCTGTGTGCATTCTTTATTGCTTAATAGCTCTTGAGGAGGCAACATACATTAGCGAAAAATAAATATATATTACCACTTCATGAATTCGCACAACATGAAGCAGTCTGGAATTATTATACATTTTATTCGGGCTATAAATAACTAAAATATAAGACAGACGAATTACTAGTGTTCTCTGCCACTTGGAAAAAGGTTATGTCAGGCCAATGTCATTTGGTTCAGATTCTATATGCATCGGCAGCCTTATGTGTATTCGATCCCATTGCTCAGTCTTTAATGTTGGAAAATCTTAAATTTTTGAAGATTATATATTGATGCCAATGGCCACTAATAATCAAATTTAATGTTCCACTTATTTGAAATTCATGTGTAGCATAATAGATGTGTAATATCTGAGTAATTCTGGACCTTCCTGTCATGTGATGCTCTAGATCCCTAACTTTTGTGGTCACTGATGTAACACACGTTTCTGTCTTTAGAAGACATTCATGGAGCACATTTATAAACAATAGCAGTTGGTCTCCATGGTTGCAATCTTGGTAACCGTGCAAAAGCAGAAAGGTATCTTGTCCACTATATATTACAAAGAGTTGCAGTTGCATTCAAGTGAGTAACATAGTCTGAGGTTGAAAATGGCATTCAGAGGCTAAATGCATCGCACACTTAACAGTTTCCAAAATTGCCTGAACTCCTTCATCAGGTTACAGCTTTATAAAGCCGCCCAATCAAACAGTTATTTGATGTGTATTGTATAATGTTATGCTATGCAACCAAACCTAAAATAGCAGCAGAGTTATAGCACTGAAACAAACAGAACACAATGCCAATAACAAAGAACCTATTGTTCACTTTGAGTTTTCATGAAAGAACCCTCATATCTCGTGGTGTACACGTTTAAGAAAGGAAGGCAAATTGGCCATTACATATTTTCCACTTGACATCTCCTGTTTACAGTTTTACCCTATACTTTGTTCCATGTAAATCTATCTAAAAACCATTAGCATTTTATCGAGCTCACTGAAGTTTTGCAGCTAATAATCATGTTCACTCAAGCCAAAGTGGGAATGGAAATATTAACAGCAAAATTCTAACTCAGATTATAAACCATTTCCTTCGTGAGCTTTGTGTTTCAAATTTCATTTTTTGTTTCCGATTTTATGTTTCTCCACCAGAGATCTGCACCTGAAGGAAATGATTTAAAGGTGATGTCTCCCTTGAAAATGCTTTCAGAGAGTACAAAGAAACATTCAGTTTGGTCAGAAGTCAGTACTGTTTAAATGTAGCGTCGCCGCATACATAAATGGAACAGATGGTAAGAGTGCAGCTCGTCTGTGTTTTTATCAGATGAAAATACTGAAGGATTGTTTATTTTGTTCCATTGCTTAATATGTAAAAATACATTTACCATGGAGCATCGCAAATTCAGAACCTTATGATTTTCTGAGAAGTATACATTCAACGAGGTTTAAAGAGATTACTTCAGCCTTATTTTGAATTTGCAAACAGATAGAATACACACCATTCTTACATTTATTTCTGGTTATTTTGTTGCTTTTGCAAAATTAAACAAGTGTAGACTGTGGTTAAATTAAGGGCAGTACAATATAAACATCAACCAACCCTCAAATTGAAATACAGACATGTTACATCAAACATATTAAATTAGTTGACAATTCAATCCCAGACCAGCTTCGTCGATCTTTTTTTAAAAACCAATTGTTACTTAATTTGAATGCTTAGAAATCAGAAGAGGAAGTATTTTAAAGATTGAGTTAGGTTAAAAAAAAAGAGTAAGATGATTAACTGATGGCAGAGGATTATTGTGATTAAATAATTTTTGTGTCTCTGATTTATGAAGAGAAATATTCATGTCCTGTGTTTTGGCTGGACCACTGACAAATAGAGTGCTAACATGGGCTATAGTGTTCCCCGTAACCTAATCTTGAAGCAATCTTGAAGCAATTAACTCCTTCAAATCTTTAACTAACAGAGCCCACCATGCAAGAGGTCCCTTGGGACTACCACTCTAATAGACCTCAGCAAGTACTCTCCATCTTCTGCTGTGATATCCCACATTCAAGAGCTTACTGTAGTGGTCAGAGTGCAATGGTTCATCTGAAACAACACAGATGAATCATCCCAGGATCATAAGCTCTTCATTAACTCCTGATTCCTCTGCTAATTAACAGCAAGCAAAGCAAAAATGCCTGGCAGGCCTGATGGACCCATGGCTCTGTGGTTAATATGATGCAAATGACATAGGATGAAAGTCCTCAGCTGGAGCCTCGGCTGCTGCCAGATAATATATTCGTGGATAGGACAAAATGGTTTCTGTAAACCAATTCAGAATTATTTTGAGCACAAAAAGCAAAAGATGGGAAATCGGTTTCAAATTATTATTGTTCGCAATGCAACTACGTATGAATTTTTTGAGATATAAAGCATGCACATCAATGAGAGATGACTTATAGAGAGTAATCCGTCAGGGGAATGGGTAATTTTCACCCCCAACCCCCCAGTGTGAATGGGGAAGCTGCACAGTTAAAATTGTTCCCGACAACTTATTCCTCTGTTCCCAAATTCATCTGTTCTCCCTCCGCCTTTATTTGGCCCTCAGTTTTTAAAAAAGTAATCAAGTAGCCTGCCTAACTTGGGCAGGAGCCTCATTAATACGGGCAATTGGGGTCCTTCGATGTCTTTGAGAGCCTGGTGCCACTGTAAATGCCAACTTGCCATGTGAAACCTGGGGCAGGATTTTTTCCATCGGCTTTGGGACTCCGCCATCAGACTCAAAGAGGGGGTAAGAAGCCCACGCTGTGTGGGATCAGTCACTCAGCTGTAGTCTTTATCCAAACTGGTCAATTAGTGGTCAGAGGATAGACTCACCATCCAGTTAAGGACAGCAGTTGGGCTCTTGAAGCTGGAGGCCCTCCAATACTGAAGAAGCTGGGAAGTGTGGGAAAGGGTATCTGCGTGGGTTTCCTCCAGGTGCTCCGGTTTCCTCCCACATTCCAAAAGACATGCTGGTTAGGTGCATTGGCTATGCTAAGTTCTCCCTCAGTGTACCCGAACAGGCGCCGGAATGTGGCAACTAGGGGATTTTCACAGTAACTTCATTGCAGTGTTAATGTAAGCCAGCTTATGACACTAATAAATAAACTTTTAAAAAGTTATTTTGAGGTGCCTTCCCTCCAATTTCTTTCAATTTAAGATTTTAAAAAGCCCTTCGTTGCAGGCCACTGTGGAGGAGGCCTCTAAGCCTGCCAGGAGCACTGGTTCCTCATTCTGCCTCCAACTGCCCTGTTCCTAGACACCTCCCATTATCTGGAGGCCAATTAGAAAACTCCAGTCAGCCTCTGACAACAGGCCTTAATAGAACATGAAGAGGATCAAACCACTACTTGTGTTTAAAGGCAAAATACTGCGGAGACTGGAATCTGAAATAAAAACAGAAAATGCTGGAAAATCTCAGCAGGTCTGACAGCATCTGTGGCGAGAGAATGGAGCCAATGTTTCGAGCCTGGATAACCCTTCGTCAGAGCTGAGAGCGAAGCAAATCAGATGAGATTTATATTATGAGAGTGGGGGAAGGGCTGTAATTGGACAAAGGAAATGTAAATGGTGATGATGAAGGCTAAAAGAGGTGGGGGACACTTCACCCCACTCACCACCTACTGCACCTTCAGGAAAATAACCAGAGATGCAGCATGGAGCAGCCATCTCAATGCCTGTCCCACCAAGATTTAAAACTATCCCTCCTACCCCCCTCTCACAAACGCTTAACCTTGACTCCAGGACAAAGAGGTCCAGGACAATAAGCGAGACTTTAGTAGAGCCAGTCGGAACATCTGTGGCAGCTATTGAGCACTGCTGAGACCACCGTGACTTTGAGTGCCAGTGGACAACCATTAGACCATCCAATCTTCACCTACTGGTGGCTGACAACTGAGATGAAAATGAAATTAGTGAGTTATGAGTTAAGATAAGTTAAGACTAAGCTCACTGTATACATTACCCACACTCCACTGCACCACCCCCACCCTCCCCCACACCGTCCTACACACACAAAGAAAACCCCAACCCCACCTACCCCACCCCATGCAGACAGACTCCCAATTTAAAAAGCGACCACTGTCTCAGCGATTCATTTGATGAAACCAATTTTGACAAACAAACAGAGTAAAAGGGTCCTGGGTCTATTCCTGGCCTGTCATCATCAACTGTCCCTTGATTTGAGGATGATGTCTACTCATAGTCATGGGTTTCTGCTATGGGTCTTCATGTGGCTCTCCAGGCCCTTATCCACCCACAGATCTTTGGCTACATGGGGCAGGATGTCCCATGAGATGTTGGAGTGCAGGATTTGCCTCTTTTCTTTCCTTCTCCACCACCACTCTGTCTCATCATTAAGACACTGGGACTCAAAGCATGCTACAGCTTTGTGGACAAGTTATCAGCATTCTGAAAGATGGGCAGCAAGATTTGCTCAGTTGTTCATGTAAATGTGCCACGCTTAAGGAGAGCTTCAGAGTGCATTTGAAATGTTTTCTTTGTCCCCCCCCTTGGAATGTTTGCCATTTGAGAGCTCAGAAAACAGGACTTGGTGGGGAGACATTTTTTCAGCCATCTGCGTCCAGCCCATCAAAGTTGATTTTGCAGGAGTTTTGACTGAATACTTTTGGATGAAATTTGTAAAATGGATCTAACTTCAAGGAGGACACCAGAGTCTGTTTGCTGGTTTTCCTATTGAATCCGAGAGGATGCGGCAGAGGCATCACTGATGGAATTTCTCTCGTGCTCTAATGTGTTGCTGATACACAATCCTGGTCTCATTGCATTGCAGAAGTGTGGTGACAACAACTGCGCTGTACCTTCGGATTTTTATTGATCTGCAGAGATTTTTGTTGTCAAACGCTCTCTGTTGCAGTTTGTCAAAGGCTGAGCTGCTCAACTGATCCGGTGTTGGATCTTCTCATCAGTGGTGGCCTGTTGAGAGAAATGACTGCCAAAGTGTGGGGTGCTCTTAACATATTCCAGAGTCTCCTCCTCAACGTAAATGGAGGTGTAATATTGGCTGACTAGGTGCGGGTTGACACATGAGTTTTGTTTTGCAACATGCAAGGACAAGACAGGTTTCTCATGTGCAGAGCTGAAGAGGTGGAGAGTGGTTTGAAAATCTGCTGCAGAGTCTGCAGTCATCTGTAAACTGCAGATTATGCATACTTATGACGGTGAGTTTAGTTTTGGAATGGAGACGACTGAGGTTAAAGAGTTTTCCATCTGGACTGTATTCAATACTGACGTGGAGATGCCGGCGTTCAACATGTCATTGATGAAGACGAACATCTCGTCAAGGCCATCCCCACACCCCCACTTCTTGCCTTCAAACAACCATGCAACCTCAAACAGACCATTGTCCGCAGCAAACTACCCAGCCTTCAGGAGAACAGTGACCACGACACCACACAACCCTGCCACAGCAACCTCTGCAAGACGTGCCGGATCATCGACACAGATGCCATCATCTCACGTGAGAGCACCATCCACCAGGTACACGGTACATACTCTTGCAACTCGGCCAACATTGTCTACCTGATACGTTGCAGGAAAGGATGTCCCGAGGCATGGTACATTGGGGAAACCATGCAGACGCTGCGACAACGGATGAATGAACACCGCTCGACAATCACCAGGCAAGACTGTTCTCTTCCTGTTGGGGAGCACTTCAGCAGTCACGGGCATTCGGCCTCTGATATTCGGGTAAGCGTTCTCCAAGGCGGCCTTCACGACACACGACGGCGCAGAGTCGCTGAGCAGAAACTGATAGCTAAGTTCCGCACACACAAGGACGGCCTCAACCGGGATATTGGGTTCATGTCACACTATTTGTAACCCCCACAGCCTGCCTGGACCGGCAGAGTTTCACTGGCTCTCTTGTCTGGAGACAATACACATCTTTTTAGCCTGTCTTGATGCTCTCTCCACTCACGTTGTTTGTATCTTAAAGACTTGATTAGCTGTAAGTATTCGCATTCCAACCATTATTCATGTAAATTGAGTCTGTGTCTTTATATGCCCTATTTGTGAACAGAATTCCCACTCACCTGAAGAAGGGGCTTGCAGCTCCGAAAGTTTGTGTGGCTTTTGCTACCAAATAAACCTGTTGGACTTTAACCTGGTGTTGTTAAACTTCTTACTGTTCAATACTGACACCAGAGGGTCGTTGATCTTTGATGAGGTGAACAGTCACTGTTGGATAGATCATAACTAGTATGGGAGCTATCTCACAGACTTGCTTGACCCAAGTCTCGACAATGACTGTTTCAGATCTCCCAGTCAAGATAGTTACAGTTATATCATCATGGAACAATTGCTGGATTCAAATCTCTGGAGCACAATCCACAGAGCTTTGCAGTTTATTGTGTCAAATGCCTTGGTCAGGTTGATGAATGCAATGAAGCATTCCTAGTGTTGTTCTTGACAGTTCTCTTGAATTTGTCTGACAATAAAGTCCATACCAGAGGTTCCCCTGAAAGATCTAAAGCCACAGTATGTCACAGGGACGACTTCCTCAGCCACAGGAAGTAGGTGATTCAGGGCAGCATGGTGGCACAGTGGTTCGCACTGCTGCCTCACTGCTCCAAGGACCTGGGTTTGATTCCCAGCTTGGATCACTGTCTGTGTGGAGTTGGCACGTTCTCCCCATGTCTGCGTGGATTTCCTCCAGGTGCTCCGGTTTCTTCCCACAGTCCAAAGATGTGCAGGTTAGGTGCTTTGGCCATGCTAAATTGCACCTTGGTGTCCTGGGATACGTAGGTTAGAGGGATTAGCGGGGTAAATATGTGGGGTTATGGGGATAAGGCAGAGGTGGGATTATTGTTGGTGCAGACTTGATGGGCTGAATGGCGTCCTTCTGCACTGTAGGGTTTCTATGATTCTATGAAAGTGTGTCAGGATTTTCCCTGCTATGGGCAAGAGGGAAATATCTCAATATTTTCACAGTGTGATTTTATCTCACTACTTGAAGTTAGTTACCATTATCACATGACTGAAGTTGGCAGCGGTGAAGGCATGGGGGATTGCTAGGGAGGGAGTTCCTTTTCCTCACAAATACATAGAATAAGTGCATGGAGTCTTGATGTGAGCAAAAATCCACCAGCTTTGAAGACCTCAGCTGGAATATCATTGGGGCCGCAGGCTTTGTTGTTTTTCAACTGATTGCTTGTTGCAACTCTCCCATCAGTGGCTGTTCACCCATGGATTCTACCACAGGGCACTGGGAGATAGGCTGGAGAGCCTCAGCTGCCACTGTGGATTCACAGTTGAGGAGTTGTTCAAAATGTTCTTTCCAGTGTCATCCTTAAGAAGAGAAACAACATCCCATGAGCAAAGGGGATTTTGACCTTGGTTTACATATGGCCCTGGGGAGGGGTTTCACCACATTTCCGCATTTCAAGGCGGTCAGCATATTGTTGGATTTCTCAGGATTTTTCTTCCCACCAAATGCCTTTATCCTCAGAATTTGTCTTTGGGCTGTGGGAATGCTGTCTTCATGACTTGCAAACTTGGGTTGTTTTGTCAGGAAATGAAGGCTGCTTGTTTTTGTTCTAGGAGGTCTCACATTTCAGCACAGCTTTCATTGAACCAGTCCTGGTGAGAACAATACTCAAACACCCCGGCACAGGAGTCTAGTAGAGCTGACTCTATTTGTTGTGGAGCTGAGCTGAGGATCTCCCAGGTCAGTCATGAGCCACACTTGGAGTTGCACTCATTGGTCAAGCTGCTTTAGGGCTGAGACATGGAGCTTCTTCCTCTTGACCTTTGACCCATGCGATATCTTGGTGCTAGGTGGATGCTCATCACTAATTGGATGAGTCGATGAAATGTCCAGAGGCATCAATCCCCCACTGGGATTGGGATGAAGTAATCCAGGCATCATTTTGATCTCTGGCCCAAAAAGTGACATAATCCAAGAGGTGCCAGCGCTTTGATCTAGGATGCCTCCATGCTTTCCTACTGGTGGGAGGTGATGTTTGTTATAATGAGGCCATGCTGAGCACAGTTTGTCAGCAATAGGACACCATGTGCATTGACTTTTCCCATCCCATTTTGACCCATGGTTTTGCACCAGATATTGGAGTCACCCCAGGCCTGTTCTGAGTCAGCTGATCTCACTCAGGACAGTGCGTGGGGTGCTAGAATTGACCTTAATGCTCCTGGTTCTGAGAGTGACAATCTAAATCAAGCCAGAGTTCTTGTTCCTAATCACTATCAGGAACTAAAGAGCATGCATGTGTATACACATTCCCCTTAAGAATGGATGTGGGATTAGTTTGGTTGGGTAGCCAAAGAAGCAGATGCATTTTCAAACCTCATCTAAACCTCATCTTCCGATTAGTCATGTTGCAGCCTTCTGGACTCAACATTGAGTTCAATAACTTTAGACTGTGACCTTTCCCCTTCATCTTTACCACCCCCCTACCCCCCACATTCCCCTTCCACCACCACCTTTTGTTTCCTGTTATTCACTTCCCCTGACTTGTCCCAACACAACCCCACCCCTCCCCCACATGGTCATCTGCCTCTTGTTGTTCAGTTTTGTCCCCACTGACCTTTGTTCTCCTATTAACACATTCTGCTATGCTACCTTTACCATATCCTACCTTAACACTCTTCGGAACGCCATTAACAGCCCCTTTGTCTTATGTCCATGACATCTTTGTCAGTATCTCCTTAACTCTGATCTATCCCTGACTTTCCATTCTGCCCCCCCCCCCACATTATATTTCTATCCCTTTTTAGTTTTGTAGAAGGGTCATGTGGATTCCAAACGTTAATTTGTTTCTCTCTCCACAGATACTGCCAGATCTGCCGAATTTTTCCAGCATTTTCGGTTTTTATCTCAGATCTCCAGCATCCGCAGTATTTTGATTTTATTTTCAAGTTCCTGTTGGTTTACAATGTTACACTCCCGAGCATGTGCTCTGCCTGCCAGGAGAAGCCGTAACAAATCCAATGGAAAAAGTACCGGAAGTTCGGGACAATCAGCCCAATTTGCCAAATGACAAGTCCTGGCAGAACCACCAGCGATCGGAGTGGGCTCCTCCAGATTTCATCCAGCAGCAGCACAAGTTCCACATTCGAGTGTAGGTCTGCCCCTGGAAGCTGCAGTGCTGTCGAGGTCCTCAATGGCAGTGAATGTCTTGGCGTTCACTGCTATTGGTACAACAGGGCCTTGCTCTTATGCTGCCTCTCTGTCCCCTGAATCTGCAGACTAATTTGTTAATGATGACTTAGAACAATGATTTAGAACCCGAATAGTGCAGAAGGAGGCCATTCGGCCCATTGAGTCTGCACCAACAACTAACCCCCCTGGGCCCTATTCCCGTAACCCCTCATATTTATTGACACTAAGGGGCAATTTAGCATGGCCAATCCACCTAACCCGCACATCTTTGGATTGTGGGAGGAAACCGGAGCACCTGGAGGAAACCCATGCAGACACAGGGGAGAAGGTGTAAACTTCACACAGTCAGTCACCCAGTGCCGGAATTGAACCCGGGTCCCTGGCGCTGTGGGGCAGCAGTGTTAACCACTGTGCCACCGTGCTGCCCATCGAATGATGCATTTTGCTTTTCAGCAAGTTCCAGCCCCCATGGCGGGATGGCACACAGGTAACTAAATTGCTTACCTGGAGCAAGACTCATGCTGTGAGCAAGGCACATCATACTCACGAGGTACATTTTACATGTTTATCATCCTGTAAAGAATTCCATTTATTCAGTGGTTCTTGATCAATTTCATTCATTTTGTTCCTGTGTGCTCTGCCCATGATGTGGAGATGCCGGCGTTGGACTCGGGTAAACACAGTAAGAGTTTTAACAACACCAGGTTAAAGTCCAACGGGTTTATTTGGTAGCAAATGCCATTAGCTTTCGGAGCGCTGCTCCTTCGTCAGATGGAGTGGATATCTCAGTGCAGAAGAGGCCATTCAGCCCATCGCATCTGCACAGACCCTCCAATCTGGGTCCAATCCCCTGCCCTAACCCATTAACCCCACACATGAGCATTGCCAATCCACCTAACCTGTATATCTTGGACACTAAGAGGCAATTTAGCCTGGTCAATCCACCTAAACTGCATATCTTTGGACTGTGGGAGGAAGTTGGAGCAATGGAGGAAACCCACGCAGGCATGGGGAGAATGTGCAAACTCCACACAGACAGTCACCCGGTACACTACAAATTACAAAGTCTCCTTTAAGGGACGATCTGCCAAGAGGGTCTGGTGACCTGCGTAACCAATCAGGGACGAGGGTGGGGGATCTTCCTAGCAAGTGCGGCCTTTTGTATCAGTTCTATCCTGGAAGTTGACTGGCAGGCATGAGGCTGTAAGCCTCTGTATTATAGTTATATGTAAATAAATGCTGCAGTTGTTACCTAACTGGTGGACAGGAATTATGACAGTTCTCCTGCAAAACAATTAAACTTGAATTGCCCAGAGACTGTTATTGATTAACAGTAATTAAACTATGTTCCTTTAAAGGGATATAGATCCAAATTCATAGCCCAATGATGCACTGTGTGACCTTGTCTTGATCAATTTAATTCATTTTGTTCCTGTGTGCTCGGCCCAAAGATAGGTCTTTGGCTCTCTGATACTTCATCTGGAGCTGTTTTCTTGCCAGTATATAAATTATAGATATACAGGAAAGGCTATGATCAATGTGTGGGTTATAGGGTTAGGGCAGGGGATTGGGCCTGGGTGGGATGCTCTTTCAGAGGGTCGGTGCAGACCTGATGGGCTGAAAACCTTTTTCTGCACTGTGGGTATTCTATGATTCTATGACCTGACCTTATAAAGCATTGCATCTTCAGAGTTAACCCTGAGGAAAACTGCAGGAGATCCACCAGTACTATATATTAACTGCTTTACAAAAAATTATTTCTTTCTTCAGGTGTCTCCAAAAGGACAAACAAGGAATCAGCTCTCAGTGTCGCTCTCGAACCTACTATGCTCCATTTTCCCTTCCTTAATTTAATTAAAAAATGCCTGGCCCTGCTTAAGATGGCAGTAGTGTAATTATCAACACACTATGGGGAAACATTTCTTATGGACACCACATGTAATATTTAAGGAGAATGAGTTTGCAAGTAGCATAATAAAGGAAATCGTCCCCTGTCTGGGAGATCGCTGGCTCAAACTCATCTTATTTACTGTGAACCTGAATAAAGAGAGACCACTGTTAAAGAGGAAAAGGGAGAGAAATGTGAGAGAGAAAGAGAGAGGGATGTGTGTGAAAGAAAAAGTTTCTTCATTTAATATTATTTAAATTTTCAAAAAACATTGAACTTGTGACCACATAATTATCTTCAGTAGAAAAGGTCACTTGGTCAGTGCTAATAAATACTCCTGAAATAAGAATTTTAATGACAAACACCTCTGGAAAAATAGGAGAGGCAGGGAGAATGACACAAAAAGAGAGATTAGTTTTCTCCCTCATTCTAACTTGATTTATTTATTAGTGTCACAAGTAGGCTTACTATAAACACTGCAGTGAAGTTACTGTGAAAATCATAGAAACCAGAAGCAGGAGAAGGCCATTTGGCCCTTCGAGCCTGCTCTGCCATTCATTTTGATCATGGCTGTTCATCAAATTCAATATCTTGATCCCCCCTTCCCCCAATATCTCTTGATCCCTTTAGTCCCAAGAGTGATATCTAATTTCTTCTCGAAATCAGACAAAGTTTTGGCCTCAACTACTTTCTGTGGGAAAGAAATATAAATTCTCCAGTCACCAGACTCTGGAGTCTGTTCGGATACACTGAGGGAGAATTTAGCACGGCCAATTCACCTAATCAGCATTTCTTTCGGACTGTGGGAAGAAACTGGAGCACCCGGAGGAAGCCCACGCAGACATGGAGAGCACGTGCAGGCTCCGCACAGACAGTGACCCAAGCCAGGAATCGAATCCAAGTCCCTGGTGCTGTGAGGCAGCAGTGCTAACCACGTGAATAAAAAGAAAAAGTAGGGAGCGGACAAGAAGGTTGAGGGGGAGCAGGCAGGTAAGAGAGAAACTAAATGGGGGAGAGGAGTGGGCTGGGCCCTTACCACCCACATTGGGGTAAACGCAATAGAATTGGGGAGAGTCAATGGAGATTGGAGCACAGTAGCTTCTTTCTCTAAGATATCATGTTGTACTACTCCCCAACCAAAAAGAGAACACAAAAGAGAAAGAAGCAGAAGAGGACAACAAAATAAAAATAAAATTTAAGAACAGTGAACTATAGAAGGAGATGGATGAGAAGAGACAGGCAGAGAAGTAGCAACAAGAGAGACAGGTAAGAGATCGACCATATTCACCAATGTAACACATTCAATGTCATAATAAATAAAAACAAAATACGTGAAATACTCAGCAGGTCAGGCAGCATCTGTGGAGATAGAAATAGAGTTAATGGATGGGATTTTATGGCCTTGCTCGGGTGAGACCGGAAATTCCTGCCCAAGATCAATGGAGATTTCCGTTGTCGGACCCTCGCCCGTGCCGATTCCGTGGGAGGCGAGGTGGTAGAGTTCCAGTCAATGATTCAGATCTGTGGCCTTCTCTCAGAAATGAGAAAAGTTAAGAATGTATTGGTTTTGAGCAAGTAATAGGTGGCAAGGGGCAAGAAGAATAAAATGGAAGATTTCTGTTAGAGGGCAAAAGAGATTAATTGACAAAACATTTCATTGTGCAAAGCCAAAGGAGTGGCAGTTGGACAAGTAAAGAAACAAAAGGTGTGACCAGAAGAGATGTGAATGGCAGGATAACAAACATCTGAATGGAAATGAATATGAGAGAAAAAAATTAATCAGCAAAACTCATTAAACAAAATGGGGGCAGAGATTACAATGCAAAATTGTTGAACTCAGTGTTGAGTCCAGAAGGCTGTGCAATGCCCAGTCAAAACATAGGGTGCCATTCCTTGATCTTCATTAGAACTGCCGGAGGCTGAGGACATAAAGATCAGAGTGGGAGCAACGTGAAGAATTAAAATCACAAATGACTGAAGGATCAGGGTCCTGTTTGCAGACTGAATGGAGGTGTTCCACAAAGTGGTCACCCAATCTGCTTTTGGTCACCCCAGTGTAGTGGAGACCACATTCCTGGATAAAGTAGACAAAATTCAAATGAGTTCAAGCACAATGCTGCTCAGTGTATTCTGGTCTGTAAAGGTTTGACTAAATAGTGCTATGTTGTACCCTAGGTACATCCTTCAAACGTGTTAGGCTTTCCATATGGTTTTCCATATGGAAAGTGTATGGCACTGAATTATACAGCCCAAAAAGCTTAGGTTAGATCCTTGTCATTTGTGTGTGTTCCAGTCTCAGCAGGAGTTTTGATAAGGTTACAATCTGTTCCTGAGCTACAGAGGAGAAAAATCAGCTAGAGTCCCCATTTCTAAACACTTTTAGTAGAAAGTTGTGTGACATCAGGTCATGTCACAATCAGACATACTCCACCCCCCATCTCCAACTCCAACCACTCCCTCAGCCCTCATATCTCCACCATCCAATCTTCAAATAGCTTGCCGAAACTCATGATCCGAATAACCAATTGGGAAAGCAATTGAATGGCAGCTGACACTTATGGAACTGCACAAGAGCATAAATCACAACCTTTGGGAGATCTAGGCAGAACATAAGAGGAAATAAACCCCAAAAACTTGCTAACCAAAACCAGAAAAAGAAAATCAGAAATATGGACCTTACAACTACAAATGCAAACCAACTCAAGCACACTGGTAGAAGGTTAAAGCGACAGTGCTGTTTACAAAGAAAAGATGATCCTCTGTATAATGCAGACAATCTAAAATTAAAACAAAATCCATCTGGTTTATGTATGTGATGTGCATTCTAATGGCATTCTGCAGGTCAGCTCATAAGATGTTTGCACATTTAAAATTAAACAAAAACAGGTGCTGGAAAATAGAAAATTACAAAGGCCATATTCTTGGGTTTTGTCTGAACTTTAGGTTGAATTATTTAGTTTGCGCTGTGTTAATATTATTACTACAAGGTAGCAGAAGTTCAGTAAGTTTCATTAGTTAGTATTTCCTCCAGTACACCCACTTCTTTAATTTGCTTCTTGATAGTTACCATCTTTATGGATGTCCTATTTGACTCAAAAATACACTCGTTTCACTCACTCCTATTTATCCTGTTCATGACTAACAGCCTGTTTCAAGAATTAAATGAGAAATATGCTTTGATGGGCTTCGATGAGTGACGGTGATCCCTATGCTAACCTGCCTTTTTATGGCAATGCTGTTATCAAAATTGGAAACTTCACAACTGTTGTTAATCTGGAATTATGTCAGTTTTCAATTTATTTTAATAACTGTTGTATATTTAACTGAATCTGTGTTGTGTATATGCTTGCTCTAACAATGCAAATTAGTTGCATTTGAAGACCATGTACATGTAGCATTTTAATGTTGTTATGAAGCACTTTCTTCTTTGCTGCAATGTACAGATAAAAAGAGGAACCTGCATATATATATATATATATATAATATGCGCCTTTCATAGCATGAGGGATAACCCAAAGCACTTTAACACTATTGAAGTATATTTGCAAAATAGTCACAATGTTGTAATGCAGCAAACTATTTTTGTACAACAAAGTCCTTCCCAAACGATGAGATAGTGGACAGATAATCTGTTTTAGTAATGCTGGTCGAGGATAAATGATGGTTTGGAAACCAGGCGAACTCCTCTGTTCCTCCTTGATGAGATTTTTTTGTGAGACCTTTTATGCCTGCCTGAAAGAATGAATGGAGCCTGGGTTTAACATCCCATTGGCACCACCAACAGTGCAGCACTCCCCTTGCACTGCGCTGCATTGCACTGAAGTGTGAGCCCTATTATGTGTGTTTAAGTCTCTGATTTGAACCCATAGCATTCTCTTACAGAGGTAAGAGCTCTACTTATGAAGTCAAGGCTGGTTAAATTAAAAAGGTTAATTCTGAATGTTATTTCAAATTAACCATAACTGCAAGACTTAAGGAAATAGGTACTAACGAGCAAAAGACAATTTCAGGACTAATAACAAGAGGTACAAAAAAAGGTTAATTGATTCCTGCAGTGGTTTCCAGAAAGGGTAGTGGCGCTTGTTTTTCCACTATGTTCTGGGAGACTATTGTAAAAGTAAATAGGGTGTTAAGATGCATTACCGGGACTATTAAGTCTAAAATAAGAAAACATATACTCTATCAGACCTCAATTAGAATTCCATATCTAGTTTTGGTCCCCCTATTTGGAACATGATAACAGAGATCCTGAAAAAAGACTTAGAGGAGGGTCACTAAAATGATTACCTAGTTTATTGGCTCTTAGTTGTCAAGATAGGGCGGAGATCTGGAGCCTTTTACTGTAGAAAGAGGAGATTAAATTGAAGATTTTAAAATCATGAAATTATTGTACTTGCTCCAAATGGATAGATTATTCCAGTTAGTTTGGTGCTTTATTCCTCAGTGACCTAAGTATAAATTACACAAGCATAGACTAGGTTAGCTGTTAGGAGGGTTGTCAGCCACTGGCACAAATCGTTGGCACGTGCAGTGAGCGTGGTTTCAAGAACTGGTACAAGGTAGGCAAATCATGGGTATAGTGTCACAAAATTTCCCAATGATCTCCTGAAAGAAATTTCCTAAATTGGCTTAAGGTTTGCTCTGGTTTTTTTCCCATTCCTATTCCCAGGGAATTGTGTGGCTGGAATTCTCCGGCTGTTTACGCCTTGTCACCGCTACCTGTGAGGATGGAGAATTTGGTGCTCAGCCAGATCTCTGTTCACTGCAGCGGGACCAGAGAATCCCAGCTGTGGGTAAGGTCAGCGAATCCAGCCCTGTGTTTGTGTAGGTGGTGGGTTGGTGTACAGAAATTGCACAATGCAAGGATACAAAGGACTTTCTTTACCTTTCCTCCTTTTTCTATGTTCAGGCAATCCTTAAAGATTTAATGTCACTCCTCAAAACAGAGCAAATCATTCTTCTGGTAAAAACTGAAGAATACATATAGGGCAGGGTAGAGAGAACCTCAGTCTGTATTTAGCCCTTACTAAACTTAATGCAGGAGTGTTTCATAATGATTGGGATGTCCAATAAGTTTGTCTTTTAAATTTGCAGTTGATAAAGTGCCACATCAGAGGTTATTGCAGAAAATAAAAGCTCCTGGTGTAGGGGGTAACACATTAGCAAGCATAAGAGGTTGGCTAGCTAACAGGAATGGAGAGTAGGCATAAATGTGTCATTTTATGGTTGGTAAGATGTAATGAATGTGCCACAGGAATCAATGTTGAGGTCTCAACTTTTTACAATTTATATGAATGACTTAAAAGAAAGGACCAATGGCATGGAGTGTGAAATTTTCAGATGATATAAATATAGGTAGGAAAGTAAATTGTGAAGTGGACATCTGGAGCCTACAAAAGGATATAGATAGGTTAAGTGAGTGGGCAAAGAGCTGGCAAATGGGCTATAATGTGGAAAGATGTGACATTGTCCATTTTGGCAGGAATAATAAAAGGAAGCATATTATCTAAATGGTGAAATTACAGAGCTCAGAGAAGGTGAGTATGTGGGTACAGTAAGTAATTAGGAAAGCTAATAGAATATTATCATTTATTTAAGGGAATTGAATATAGAAGTAGGGAGATTACACCTCAGTTATAAAGGGTGAGACATCTGGAGTACTATTGGTCTGGAAAAAGATACAAAAGTCTGCAGTCACGTACCAACCGACTCAAGAACAGTTTCTTCGGAAAACTTGGACAAGATGTGTGGGTTAGGTTGATTGGCCATGTTAAATTGCCCCTTAGTATTAGGGAGATTAGCAGAGTAAATATGAGGGGCTACGAGGATAGGGCCTAGGTGGGATTGAAGGCACAATGGGTCAAAATGCCTCTTACTGCACTGGAAGGATTTGATGATTCTAAGCAGGCTTGTATCCACTGGAGTTTAGAAGAGTAAGATGAAACTTGATTAAAACATGAGGGTCTCAACAAAGCGGATGTGGAGAGGATGATTCCTCTTGTGGGAGAATCTAGAACTGAGAGTCACTCTTTAAAAATAAGGGGTCACCCATTTAAGACAGAGTTGAAGGGATTTTTTTTCTCTCAGAGTCATGAGTCTTTGGAACTCATTTCCTCAAAAGGCAATTGAAACAGAGACCTTGAATATTTTTAAGGCAAAGGTAGATAGGTTCTTGATTAACAAGGGGGTGAAAGATAATAGGGAGGAGGCGGGAATATGGAGTTCTGGTTAAAATCTGATCCACCATGCTCTTATAGAATGGGGGAGCAGATTTGAGGGGCTGAATGATCTACTCCTGCTCCTAATTTGTATGTTTGTATTTTGTATGTACGTAACAGAAGTGTTGTAGTCCATTTCAAAACAGCCATTCCTTTTTTAATTAAGTGATCAGCAAAGCTCTATGCAAGATGATCATTATTTTCTTGGCTGCGTAAACAGCTTAGAGTTTTGTGACATGATTATTGCAGCTTTTTGAAAAGACTATTCCGGTCTTGTGTAAAATGGTTGTCATTATTCATGGAACTGTTACTCCATTCATGAGATTTTACGCACAGAGAGGTACAGCACAGAAGGAGGCTATTTGGCCCAACAAGCCTGGGCGAACTCTTTGAAAAAGCTATCCAATTAGCCCCATCCCGTTTCACCAGTGCCATGCCACATTTTCCCCTTTGTGTATTTATCCAGTCCCCTTTTGAAAGTTATTATTGCATCTGTTTCTGTCACCTTCCAACTCTTAACTTCTCACTGAATATAAAAATCCTCCTCTTGCTCGTGCTTCTTTTGTCAACTACTTTAAATCTGTCTTCTACTCACCGATATGTCTGACACTGGAAACAGTTTCTCTTTATTTACTCCATCAAAGCCCTTCCTGACTTTGAACAACTCTATTACATCGTTCTTTAACCTTCTCTGCTCTAAAGAGAACAACTGACTACTCCAATTTCTCCACAAATTGAAGTCATGCATCCTTGGTAACCATTCTAATAAAGCTCCTCTGTACTCCTTCCAAGGCCTTGACATCTTTCCTAAAGTGTGGTGCATGGAATTGGGCACAATGTTCTAGCTGGGACAGAAGCAGTGATTTATAAGTATTTAGCATAACTTCCTTACTTTTGCACTCTCTGTGCCTCTGTTTATAAAGCCATCTCGGGTCTAAATAGCTGACCCCTTATCCTGAGACTATGACCCCTCGTTCGAGATTCTCCAGCCAAGGGGAAATGGCCTCTTAGCATCGACCATGTCAAGTCCGCTGAAGAATTTTATACATTTCAATGAGATCACCTCTCATTCTTCTAACCTCCAGAGAATGTAAGCCCATTCTACTTCATCCCTCCTTGTAGGACAACCCTTTCATCCCAAGAGGGTCGCACTATGTTTTATGGTGGATCAGGGACTTTGAGTCACTGAAAGTATTTGACTCTGCCTCCTGCTATAATCAGTTCTTGTTCAGCAAATAACATGTTGGAATGTCCATTATAACTACGGAGAGGTTCTTTCAAAAACACTCACATTTTTCAATTCAAAAATGGAAAGTATATCAGGATCATCAGATTGCCCAGATAATTCTCAAGACAGAAAAACATCTGTGAGACAACAGAGGTGCAACAAAATAATAATTATTCTTTCCAGTTTCTAATTCTTGATTTTGAGGGGTTTTAATTACACTGCTTACAAATACTAACAGGAATGGAAAACTTGTGCATGGTCCGTCACATTGCTTCAATTAACTACTCATTTATGCATTCCTATTTTTCACAAACTAAAGTTGGCCAGTAAAATGGGACAACTTCAAATAACATCAAGAGCGATGAACTGTGAGTGATTTTTTTCCCCTTGCTGTGTAGTTAACCTGAAGCAGTATAACAATTACAAAGTCTATAAATACCTAGGTGGCTTTTTCATTTCTCCTTTATCGATTCAATATCATCATCAATATCACTAAATAAAAATTCCAGTTCAACTGCCTGGAAAGCAACATGGGCTAACTTCAGCAGTCATAAAATGCATGTGGCAAAGCTTTCCTCCACACATTCATGTCCCCTCAATGATATTTTAAACATTCTTGTCATTCCAAGCTATTTAAAAACAACAACATTGCAACAATTGTTTTGTTTTAACTAGGTCTCCATGTGTTCTAATTAACACAAGTCAAGGAGAATTTATCTTTGAAAATGTGTTTACTGTTTTAACATCATCAGTGCATAAGTTAAATGTCGTTAGCCAAGCATCAAAGCTATAAACATACCATTTAAAATAAATGACTTTCCATGTACAAAAAGTTCATGTTCCTTCATTATAAAAAAGATCTAAGAAATGTGATTGCATTTTACTTGTTTAGAAATCCAATGACTCAATTTCAAAAGTTATTCATTGGTTATAAGGCACTTTAAGACATCCTGAAAAATTAAAGTTTTTAAAAACATCTTAACTCGGTCTTTTTTCTGTGGTCATGTAGATCTTTTTTTAATTAGAAAAGTATGTAAAATGCAACTTGGATCTATGTCAAGATGCACAGAGGAGTCCATAGAGCTTTGCAGCAGCAGTTACTAAGGGCTTAGAAGACATTTTTTTTAAGGTTGCTATTTTCTCTATCAGTTCAATATGTAACATGGGCAAGCATTTAATACTCTTGCAACAATGCACAGTGAGATCCTTTATTCTAAGGCAAATCATAGGCATTTATGAAAATTAGTACATCATTTTCATTCACATTGGAAATGTTCTCAATGTGGTGGGCATAGGATAACTTGCAATTGCTCATTTTATAATGGCTTCTTTAGATTTTACGTTCATGATTGTTGATTAAGATTATGTTATGTTAACTACCTTATAGCATCTCCCTGCAAATTGCAGTTCATGTTATCTGCTTTCCACTTGTTACATACTGGTGAATTATAAGTTTGGTTTCCAAGTTATATTGACAACCAGTTGAATATTTCTTTATTCGGAAAGCCATGGACTGAATTTTAATGGTGCAACTCTGAATATATGTAATAGTGGAAATTAATATTAGATTGTCAATAGTCTGTGTAGAAGTTCCATGCAGCAATGTCAATCCTGTACCAGTGTGACGCTAGTGTTCCTTTAAAAAAAAATTTTTAAATCATGTTCTCTGCAGATTGGAAGCAGTTTTTCTCACTGTGGCACTGGCAGCCTGCTTAGCAATCCTTTTGTTGCAGCTTCAATGGTTTAAATTGCATTTGGTTTATTTTTACTCTGGGCTTCATGCAGTGCCCGGGATTTTACGACCTTTTGCATTGTGAGGGGGGAGATTGATTGACGAATCAAAGTCAGTTGGTTCCTCCCCAGAAAAATTCAAGGATTCAGTTTCAGTTTTGGGTTTAAAAGTCAGAAGCTGTCCTGGTTGTCAAGTGGCAGGCAGGTCTTCTCTCTCTCCCTGGATTGTAAATTCTGCTGGCTATCTGGAAGCAGATTCCGGCCTTCCTAGAGTGAAAATTCTGCTGTTGGTGGTTTGCTAGTTAGTGCCTAGAGCCTCGCTCTCTCTCTGTGGTGTTTTGGGATGTTGTTCTGACTTCAAGCTTGTCTGTGTGTGTATTAAGAGAACTGCAGCATCCAACCAAAGAACTAAGTTCCAGCATCACATAAGCATTTGTATTTTCTGTGCTAAACCTGTGGCAAGGGTTTTGTTTATGGGATTTGTTTGGCTGGAACGGTGTTTAGCTGTTAAGGTTTATACAATATCATGGTTTTTTTATTGTTGGCAATTGGTAAAAGTTATTGCTAATTTTCTTTCCATACATGTTAACCATATTCTTAAATAAATTTTGTTTGATAAAAGCTTCCTAGTGGGTCAGTGGAATCATACCTGAAGTGAAACATCTCATGCTTACCTCAGCCAAATTTAAATTGCAAAACCAATGATCCAGGCGGACTTCGGAAAACACTTTGGAGTTTCTGACCTGAATTATGACACCAGTAACAGAACAGCTGTGGGACCAAATTTAATATACAGCCTTTGCTGGCTTTAATAACATTGCATTACCACTATAGTGCTGAATATTGAATTAACATGTATCTCTGTTTCAACTTAACTGCACTCAAAGTTCATCGAGAAAAAAAAAATCTTTCATTGTTTTGGAGGCTATTATGGCTACCAATACATTACTGCACAGTTGTGCATTGGGAAGTAACTTTTGGCATCCTTCCATCTGTGAGAGATGGTGAGAAAGCAGCTTCAGAACTTGAGATTATCGGCTATACTTGTTTTGATGGCTAAACAAATCAATTCTGAAAAGAAGTCTGCCACACACATTGCCACTTGAGGATGATGCAGGATGATCTCTGTTGATGCGTTGTTTGTAGGGCTGGAGTTTTGGAAACTCCATTTCATGGTGGCTTATTTCTGGCCATGGCTGTGTTGCCATTTACACTGATCATTAGCAAGACTTTCTCACATGTTGCGATAGATATAGTAGGCTTTTATGTCTCTTTTGATAACATCCTTGAATCAGAGCATTCGGTGTCCTCCTGGTCTCTTGGCATAGGCTGTTTCACCATAAACCATATTCTTGGGGGTGCAGCCATCTTCCATTTTATGCACCTGTCCAAGCCAGTGAAACCTTCTTTGCTTGATTAGCTTTTGCATTCTTGGCATGTTTGTCCTAAAACGGACTGCTTTATTGGTGGCTTTGTCTTTCTATTTGGTGCCGAGTACAAATTATGGAGGCTGAAGACGAATGTAGTTGAATCTTTCTGTAGCTGCAAGTTATCCAGGCTCTGCTGCCATAGCAATGCGCAGAGGACACAGGCCTTGTAGATAAGCATCTTGGTCCTATGGGTCAGTTTGGTCCATGGGCCCTATTCGTGGCTGCCTTTCCAATGTATGTGCGGAGCTCTTTGTCAAGAGGCACATTGTCTTTCACTGTAGATCCAAGGTAGCAGAAATGCGTACTGTATCCAGTGTTGTGTTGTTGACTCTGATCACTGGTGGAGACACAACATCCTGTCCCATAACTATTGTTTTCTTAGTAAGAAGTCTCACAATCACGAGCTTTCGGAGTGCTGCTCCTTCATCAGGTGAGTGGAGAGTTAGAGAACTTACCTCTCCACTCACCTGATGAAGAAGCAGTGCTCCGAAAGCTCGTGACTCCAAATAAACCTGTTGGACTTTAACCTGGTGTTGGGAGACTTCTTATTGTGCCCACCCCAGTCCAACGTTAGCATCTCTACATATTGTTTTCTTGACAGTGATGGTGAGGAAAATATAACACGGGCATGGGACAGGCGATCCGTGAACCTTTGGAGCTGATCTTGTCTGGGTGACTAGTGCAGCATCATCAACATACAGAAGTTCTCTGATCAGGACTTGCCGCAAATTTATCTTTGCTTTCAGTCTTGATAGAATGAGGTCTGATCCTCTGTATGTTGATGATGCTGCACTAGTCACCCAGATGCATGTGGCATATTCCTGTCCCTAATTTATATTTATGTTCGTACATATATGTATATTTCAGAGGGCTATGCGCTGGAGGAAGTTACAGACATTGGGAGGGAAGAGGCCATGGAGGGATTGAAAATAATGAAGAGAACTTTAAAATCAAGGAAATGCTTTAAGTTTAAAGCTTATTTATTAGTGTCGCAAGTAGGCTTACATTAACACTATAGTGAGGTTACTGTGAAAATCCTCCAGTCGCTACACTCCGGCACCTGTTTTGGTACACTGAGGGAGAATTTAGCATGGCAAATGCACCTAACCAGCACGTCTTTTGGACTGTGGGACGAAAGCGGAGCACCCGGAGGAAACCCACGCAGACACGGGGAGAAGGTGCAGATTCCTCAAAGACAGTGACCCAAGCCGGGAATCGAACCCGGGTCCCTAGCGCTGTGAGGCAGCAGTGTTAACCACTGTGCCACCGTGCCGCCACAATGTTACTGACAACCAATGTAGATCAGTGAGCAGATGGGTGAACAGGACTTGGCATAAGTAAGATCATGCGCAGCAAACATTTGGCTAACCTCAAGTTTACGGCGGGCAGACTCGTTAGGAGTGCAGTGGAATAGTTAAGCCCGAATGTAACAAAGACACACATGATGGTGTCAGCAGCTGACGGGGCTGAAGTCAGGTGATATTTGCATTTACTCCATGAGAGGGAATTAGGAAGCGTGTTCTCGATTGAAGGATTTCACTTCTGTGACCATCCTTAAATCAAGAATCAATCAATGTGCCAAGATGGTTACGTTTATTCTTCCAATTACTTTGCAAAAATATCTTATGAAACCTACAGATGTGTGTACAAATCATAACTTTTCTTCAGTAATTGGCAAAGGATATTCATTTTTCATTAAATTGAAGAATCACAATATTGGTAGGGATAACAAGTTTCTCCCGCTGTTCCCTGTTTCAGCTCAATGGTATGTGTGGAGCGGCTGCCCCCATAACTATAGAAGATTCCTTACTACCAAAAATCATTGTCAATTTATCTCATAACCTGTAAACCTCAACATCAATTAACATGGTGTGACGATAACTTGCAATTTTAAACAACATTAATGTTAAAAATATCCAATGGTGTTTCACAGTTGTGCAAATAAAAACAAAGGGATGCCAAACTAAAGGAGGAGATATTTGGAAAGGTGATTTAAAGCTTGGTCTAAAGAGGTGGCTTTTCTGGATGGCCTGAAAGAGAGAGGGAAAAGTTAGGAATCCTAGAGTATTGGGGCTTCGGCTGCCAATACTGGACTCAGATGAGTGGCCGGAATCAAAGAACTCTGTAACAGAGTTAACGTTTAAAGTCCGGATGACTCTCTCCACAGATGTAGTCAGACCTGCTGAGATTTTACAGCATTTTCTGTCTTTGTTTCAGATTCCAGCATAGAATCATCAAATCCCTACAGTGCAGAAGAGGCCATTCAGCCCATCAAGTCTGCACCAACTGTCTGACAGAATGTCTTACCCAGCCCCTCCCTCCGTCCCTCCCTCCCACCCTATCCCCACAATCCCACACATTCACCATGGCCACCCATCCAACCTACACATCTTCAGACACTAAGGGACAATTTAGCATGGCCAATCCACCTAACCTGCACATCTTTGGGAGGAAACCAGGGCACCCAGAGGAAACCTACGCAGACATGGGAAGAGCATGCATACTGCACACAGACAGTCACCCAAGGCCGGAATCGAACCCAGCTCCCTGGAGCTGTGAGGCAGCAGTGCTAACCACTGTGCCACCATGCCACCCTAAACATCTGCAGTAATTTGCTTTTGTCAAAGAACTCTGGATGGTGCAGAAAGAGGTTGTCTGGCTGACTGGAGGAAAAATTAGGGAGGGATCATTAAGGGTTTCAAACATCAGAATTTTTTAACTTTAAAAAATAATTATAACTTAATAGAAGGAAATCAATCATTAGGTGGGTTGTAACCAATCTTTTTGGCAAACCAAATAAACTAATTCAAATTACTGAGGGGACAAATTAAAAGGGGCAGCTCCAAAAGGAGGGGAACCACATGAAACAAAGGACAAAGTGGAAAGGAAACTTAAAACATCAAATCAAAATGTGATTAAAGGGGTGAATAATGCACCCCAGTCCCTGTAGTATCCAGCAGGCATGGAATGTGTTAACGGTGCCCTTGGACACCGCATGCTCCCTCTCCAAGGACACCCGGCCGCAGATATAGCTGCGGTAGAGGGGCAGAGAGTCGGTCAGATGACCCCCTCGATTGTCCGCTGCCTGGACTGGTGGGTTGCAGCCTAATCCACAAGGCCATTTTAAACATTTCCCCTCCCAAGTGGGTGGCATGGTGACACAGTGGTTAGCATCGCTGCCTCACAGCACCAGGGACCCGGGTTCGATTCCCGGCTTGGGTCACTGTCTGTGTGGAGTTTGCACATTGCGTGGGATCTGGGTGGGTTTCCTTCGGGTGCTCCGGTTTCCACAGTCCAAAGATGTGCAGGTTGGGTGGATTGGCCATGGTAAATTGTCCCTTAGTGTCAGGGGGATTAGCTAGGGTAAATGCGTGGGGTTACGGGGTTAGGGCCTGGGTGACATTGTGGTTGGTGCAGACTGGATGGGCTGAATGGCCTCCTTCTGCACTGTAGGATTCTATAACAACCCAAAATAGATTGCTTCCCAGATAAATCATTGCTCCACTATAGTAAAGTCGGATGCCTTGCCGCTTAATCGGTACACTCGCCATTCGGCACCCTGAACACAAACCCATACACTTAACACTGAACCAACTAATACAAACTCCAAACAGCTTTCTTACTGGATGTATCACAACCAGGGGAAGTGATGACTCGGCGGAAACTGGTGTAGTGCACTCCGGGAAATGCAGTTCATCTGGCACACCTTCAACTTTGAGTGATTGTTATTTGCAATCTTCAGCCTCTGACATTGCTTCTATTTTTGTTTTGTTTCTTGCCAGCGGCATATTCCAGGATGGACCATTTGACGCCAGGATCGCGGCCTGAATAATAAATGGAAAAAAATGAAAGGATCGCACTGCAATGTCACTCGCACTCAAAATCCATCCATCCAGCCGGCAGAGGTTCGGCGTGAGCAACATCGCTGGGACTACAGATGAACATCTGGTCTGTTCTACCCTGGTACTCACTCAGTTTAAACCCCGTTACTAAATCAAAGCGGAGGACGAGGCAATCGTAGTGTTATAGGATCCAAATAAAGTTACCGGCAAGTAAAAGCATTGCAAAATAAATACGATTTTTCGAACAGCCCGGATTATGAGTGTGGATTTTTGCCTGCGTGTCGCATTTTAATTACAGTATCAGTTACATATTATGTGCAGGAAGTGGCTGGTCTGTACTTATTAGAATTAATTGATGTGTGTGTGTGTCTACATTTGTTTTTGATAACCCGCGCAATATTCAATTTCTTGTCATCAGCGTCTGGGTTTTGATTTACAATCAGCGCTGCGTTTATTTTAAATGCAATATTTGATGTTAGGTTACTGTTTTATTGCGGTAATTGGATGGGTTTGAAGTTAAGATCAGGCGCTATTAGAACATTTTAAAGTCAGTACCTCCATGGTCATGCATTTCCTGCAAAACTTGCAATTATGAAACCTATTTACAAGATTGCTGCTGGCAATATAAACAGCGTAGGGAACCGCAGCACACAGATGATTAAAGATGTGCTAAGAAATACACATGCAGACATTCTACTCAAAGGAACTCCTTCGCTCCAATAAAAAAGACTGGCTAATGAGTTCAATTCTAAAATGGGGACAAGACGACAATAAAAATAGGGGGGGGGGGTGGTGGTTATTATAAAGCTGTAAATAATAGGGTGAAAATGCATTAGATTTTCCAATCAGATATATCTTCAAAATACTGGCCTGAATGCAGATGTGAAACTTTGTGGTTTGGACTTAAGAATGTATCCTCCCTACATGATGTGACTTTGATCTGATTTAAGATCGGTGATTTCTGGGGAAATGTGTTAGGTTTATTGGAATCCGTAGGCCATTAAAATGAAAGCAGCCCAGCGTATGAAATCATCATCTGAATGAAATGTTTGTTTATTGAGGGTGCTCGGCGAAGTAAAAGTTACAGCAACACGCAGGTCATTTGGGGGAGCCTTTATTGGAACGATTCATTCTGAAGTCTCCCCTCTTCTTAGCTCAACACAAGTCGACGCAGAGGAATAGCTCGGGTTTGCTCCGATTTTGGGATTTATAAAGCTGGTCAGAAATTGGCAAGCAAGGCAGTTTGGGATAGAGACAGTTTTAATGAATAAAGTCAAGCAAGCAGCAAATCGGTCTTTACATCACTTTCATTCTCAAAAGAAAAACAGATGTAATTTTAAGAAGGGTGATTAACAGCAACAATAAGTGAATGGATAGTTATTATCAGTGCATAATACACTTGTGTAATTATAGGCTATCTATTCTGCACCCATCACCGCCCCCGCACTGTTCCCGAACAATACACAACCTGCATTGTTCTTGCAGTTAATGCATAACCCAACCCTTTAAATAAAGTGAAAGTTTGACCTGTCAATTCAGAATGGATTTTTATTGTACAATAATCCAGTAGCTCTGACTGGCACAATTGACGTTAATACTTGTCCCTGTTCCTTCTCAAAGCATTCTCCAGAGTTACTTCCCTTGCCATATAGCCCACGTTCTAACTCGTGGGAATCTGCCAATGAAAGAAATGGGCGTCTGGAGAAAAAAATGGTTTCGACTTCAGTCTAACCACTGAAGTTGACTAAATCGTGCAATTAAATGTGCCGATTTAGATAGGGGAGGGGGGGGCTATATGGTAATCAGTTTACAATCTGACTAATCGTCAGTATTTAGCATTGAGTTAATAATGTGCTTTCAGGATAAATAGTTCAACATTCATAAAAGATGTAATTTGGAGTAGCTGCCTAAATATTACTGCGCGCTGCAAATAGCTGGGCCAGTGTAAAGGATATTTTGTATTCAACCCACTTATTGGCAATCAAACTCTGATGTGGAGATGCCGAATCAAACTCTGGTCAGGGATGTAGTATTTAAACTCCATTTGAAGGCGCGGGGGGGGGGGGGGGGGGGGTGGAGGTGGAAGTTGACGAATTAACACTTCAATTAAAATGAGACCTGCGGCTTTGGCTGTCAACAACTTCTAAGATGTGATTCTAAAGCTCCCCCCCATTTAGCTTTTCCGGACAGCCGTGTCTCGGTTAAAAGCTGGTGTTCGGCCACTGCAGACTTAATCTCATCTCATTAATACAAGTATAATTACCTGCTCCAGGAAGCCAGGTCAGATGGAGTCCTAGCTCAGCGATAACAACACCCGGAGCTCAGTGAAGTCTCTCAAACCAGCTGCCTGCCGCAGATAAAATGACAGGCCGTCATTCCGCCAAAAAAAAACATTTTTTAAACTCTTTTTGTGGAATAAACTTTTTCTTTCCTTCCCTAGAACGACCAACCGTGAATTGCAATTCGCACTCACACGTGAAGCTGGATGACCAACCATCTTTGCCTTAGCATCAGTGCTCTTAAGTTATTACTTGGCCCATATTCTCACTTCTTTTCCAGACCTTCGTTCACCGTGATGGTTGATTCTGTTTCATATTTTAAAAAAACACACAGCTTAAGGTTTAATGAAAGCCAACCCGTGTGCAGAATCACACCTCAAAATGCAAAGACCCACTGCATTATATTGCTTAGCTTCGTCTATTCACACTGATTTTTCCCAGAGTAATCTAAAATCCGGAGAATCAACTTTCAGCAGTTAATGCTTCACATTTGTGGCTATTTATTTTCCAATATGGAACCATACTCTCTATCACAGCAACATTCTCTGTATTCAGTGTTCTATATTCTCTTTAATCAGATTTTAAATTATGACTGGGATGGATTGTGTTACCTGTCTGGTTAGTCTGTGAGTCATTCGCTCAGCAGTCCAGGTTAAGATGGCCAGTGATCTGGCGGGCGAACAGGTTACAGTTGATACGAGATCCACGTTAGAAAATGGGTGTCCGTCAACTCCCCACTGCATTTCCAATGCTAGTCGTAACTTAATTATACCATTAAGCAGAATTAACTACATTTTTTTAAAAATTGGAAACACCACAAAAAACGTTAATAATTTCCATAACGCTCTTTTTAATCCTTGCCATGTGAATGGATGATGGAAAGGTGGGTCTGAAGGTTTACTGTATAGGATGCTAACGTTAAAGGGCTTTTTAGCTTGACGCAAAGTCTGCAATCCGGGGACAAGTACGCGTGAGTTGTAGTTTTACTATGAGGAGGATATGGTGATGTTCATTTTAAATAACAACACGCCGCTTTTTTTTCTTGTTGGGGGGGGGGGGGTGTTGGGGGCGTAAGGAAATATGCTGATGTGTTTAATGCAGTGTGCCATGTTAATGTCTAACTCCATTTGTATATGGCATAGAATGAGTGGCATATGGATTTGATTCTCGCTCAGTGTTGGCCTACAGACATACATATATAAGCATTAGGCACGCCATCAATGGATTCCATTGGAAAAAAAATGCAAACATCAGACTTTGTAACGGGAGGTTAGGATGAATTGTGCTGAGGTGCTCTGTTAAAAAATACATTTATTTTAACTTCAGACATGCTGAAAATAGACGCATTTCAGCGGATCCTTTCAGCAAGCTTGCTCCCCCGTTATGTAATTTGTACCATTACCTCTGGAGGTCAAACGGTTTGGGGTTTTTTTTTGAGGCTCGGATAGTCGTCATTTTGGGAAGGGAAAGGCGAGAGTGTTTTTTTCAGAATAGAATCACTGGCTTGTACAAAGCTTGCTCTCTCGGCTGCCACCCCCCTCAAGCTGAACTTGGAAGTTAGTTTAAATTAAACAGCACTTCTGTGGTAGAATCGTGCAAGACAGGGGTCTTAAGCAACCTGATAGCCTGTCTAGAATCACAGCCTGTGTACCAAATTGATGGCAATGAAAATGATACCAAAGAGACACAAAAGTACACTTGTTTGCAGATTAATGCAGCCTGAATATCTTTTCAGCCCCCCTTTCTGCATGAGTTAACGGGTGCACACTTCTATCGCTCATGACTGGAGTCTTAAATTCTCCATTATTTGGAAACTTTGATGCTCCAGTCGCAAGGCCTGTTGCACAGGAGACTGAAACGCTTCTACTGGATTGGGATAAACGTCGACAATAATAGTTCACTTTCCCAAAGAAATTCCCGTTCGCCTTGAACTTGTAGGGCCATCAGGTTGAGAATATGTACGATTCGAACGAAGTCTGTCTAATTCTTCCTCCAAACACAATTCGGGGAAGTATGCATCGAAGGAAAAATTGCACCTCGGTACTGTTTTTTTTTACGCGAATGAAGTTCATTTCTATCTCAACAGAACTCTGGAAAACACTGCTAGAATTCTCAATCTAATCCAGTCTACATCACTTGCAGTTGGCAATATACTTGGAAAGATGAATATACTCAGAAAGAAATCCGCACATTAAACTTGGTGAAAGGACACAGCGGAAGGACACTTATGGTTTTTCAGAATCCGACTGATCAGTTGTATCCCACAACCCTGGATTGGTGCAGCACTGAAGGCCCATTGTGCCTGTACACTGTTGCCCTCGCCAACAGATAGACGCTTTCAAAATAAGCAAAGCGCCTCCCAAACTACCTGTGGCATTCGAAGCACGGAGTGCAGTTGACATTCATCTATCACTTACTTATTTTAAACTTAATTTTCAGAGATTTGTAAGTTGGGGAACCAATGTTGGACGTTTCTGGTGTAGTTTGCGTTTCTTTCGAGAACATCGAACTAGACAAAGGCTCATAATTACACATGAACACCTTTTTTTTCTACCCGAAATTGTTTTGAATAATAGGTGGCATTAAGCTTATTTATTAATGTCACAAGTAGGTTTACATAGCACTGCAATGAAGTTACTGTGAAAATCCCCTAGTCGCCACACTCCGGCGCCTGTTCGCCTCCAGGGAGAGTTTAGCATAGCCAATACAACTAACCAGCACGTCTTTCAGACTGTAGGAGGAAACCGGAGCACCCAGAGAAAACTCACGCTGACACGGGGAGAAGGTGCAGACTCTGCACAGGGACCCAAGCCAGGAATAGAACCCGGGTCCCTGGCGTTGTGAGGCAGCAGTGCTAACCACGGTGCTGCCACCGTGCCTATCACAGGTGGTTGCTTAGTTTAAAAAATATACCTCACTCTTAAGGGTATTTTCACGTAACTTCATTGCAATGTTAATGTAAGCCTACACTACTAAATAGATTTTAAAATGGGATGTAATTTTAAAGTGAGCAAGTAGACCCAGTTCCATTGTCCAATATAAACATATTTTGTGCAATTTCATTCAGTTGTGGTGTCTAGTTGAGTATTTATTAGCGAAATATTCAATTTACTGCCCAACAGTATCAGAGTGTGCTGTGACTTTTTGCTGTTTGACAGCTAAAGAGCGACAAGTTCAAATGAGTTTTTGGGAGTTGGTGAATGAAACATCTTAGGCATTTTTTTTTGGATCAAGTGCTCTTCGCGGCGGAGCACTGTAGGATCATAATGACCGTCTAATTAGAAGTATCACTGTGGTAATCATTCTTTTTATCCGTGAGAGTCTCCCCAGCCCGGTAAAAAAAAAAATCAGAATCTCTTTCCGCCTGCCTCAGATCTATGACGAGTCGCGGGTCAAAATCGTTACTGTTAGAAAATATTTAGGTTAATGTCTGAAGGCTGGAGCTCATCAGAATAATTAAAGAGAAACACGTCCACGCATTCTAAGCGAGTCGAGGTGAATTATTTGAAGGGGAGAAAGGAGCTCATTCATCTGGTAAAGGATTTACCTGGCTCGCTGCGTTTTATTAATAGAGCGAACAATGGATCTCTTGTCTCGGCCGCAAACAATCACTTTGTTCAGGTTCATCGAGTTGGGCGAGAGGAGAACGGCTTTGAATTCAGTTTCCCTCGTACCTGCAATCTAGTATTGGACTCCTACTACTGATCATATCAGCCCAGTCATAATTTAAAGGCGTGAAAGAGAAGAGAGAATTATCCGGATCCGCGACTTGATCTGTCATTTATTTATTTAAATGTCACTAAGGGACCACACAGTACAGCTTGACCAGGGAGAAACTGAACATTAGCGGCCTGTCCCACATCTCTATAATATTTCATTTCAAATCAGAGTTCTAACTGGAGACAATGCTTTTTCTTAAAATTTACAATTGGAAGATGAACGATATATATGTCCATTAGGATAAAAGGCGCACACAAGATGATAAGATGTTCATTAGGAAAACAAGGCTTCACATATTCTTGTCTCTCCAACCTGGCCTACCCACTCCACCAGGTTAGAATCAGCTGAAGGACCAGATAACTTCAGCCACTGTTTAAACGCAATGCTACCACAGAACAGGTGGGGGGAAAAAACTTCTGAGCAAGTTTGATAGTTAACAGGCCTCTGAAGAGAATTCACCTCAAGTCAGTCATCCGACCCGAGGAGAGATTTAGTAAAATCAGGGGGAAAAGTTAATTTATTAGTCACAAGTACGGCTTGCATCAACACTACAATGAAGTTACTGTGAAATTCCCCTAGTCGCCACGCTCCGGCATCTGTCCGGGTCAATGCACCTAACCAGCACGTCTTTCAGAATGTGGGAGGAAACCCACGTAGACACGGGGTGAACGTGCAAACTCCACACAGACAGTGACCCGAACCGAACCCGGGTCCCTGGCACTGTGAAGCAGCAGTGCTAACCACTGTGCCGCCCACTAAACAACAACCCAGTTTCAAATATTCAAGACCAATGATCAATTTTAATCAAAACGCTTCTTTTGCTCCCAAATGTTGACACGTCTTCAAGTTGCAATGATGTACTGTTAACATTTCAACAAACCACTCCCCCAATGCCTTCAACACTAAGGCGCTTATATAGATCTGGGGCCACATTTGCACTGTTGACGTTTTAACTGCTGCTTACAGACCTGCTCCATATTCCTCCATTGCCCCCGCTTGTTGTTTGAAAATGTACGAAACCCGCCGGCGCGTCTAATCCCCCACCCCGCGCGCGGAGCTCTAAACTAATAAGGGAATATTCATATCATTATCTGCAGGGAATTACTTGCCCTCGAAGAACAGTGCGTCCATTAGTTTAGAAAGGACAGGTTTTGTGGGCTTGCATTTTCAAAGGTGATGTCATGGGGAATAGCTGTGTGTGCACGTACCAATTTAGACCCCTACAATTACCGCTGAATAAGATATCAACGTCAAGTTTCCAGTAATAATATGTCTGTAGAATAGAGACGGCGTTATTAATTACCTCGTTTGGAAGACAGGATGCAACTCTAAGACAAGGGTGAGCAGATTTCATGGCCATTCCTCCAATTAATTAGGATGACTAATCCTCCCCCACCCCCCCACAGGTCGCCCACCTGCAATAACCTAAAGGCCCCCCCGCCCCCGCCGGACATTTAGCTGATACTAAAATTAAGAGGATATTAGAATGCAATAGTCAGAAACATATCATCATCATCGTAATGTTTGATCTGGGAATGAGTATTGGCGGATTAACAGACAAGGTTTGGAGTCCGCCATCACTAGACTTCCTTCCCCCACGTTCATTGGAAACTAGAAATCTTACATCTGACCAAAAAACACATTACTGAAAAATATAGTTTTGTTTACTCCTCTATCCGGTTAAAAAGTCATTTCGAGGCTGTTTTACCGCCAAACAAAATCCCCAGCAACATGTTTAAAAATCCATCAAATTTTATGACATCTGTTAGTATTCATTTCTGGCCAATATTGGAATGTGTTGTTTCTTTTCAAACTGTTCTTAATTCAAGTAATTTCTCACTAAACAGAGATCGAGGGATTACTTATCTTGAACTAATTAGACTTAAAACCACAGAAATCATCTCCTTGCACAGGCCCGTGGAACCTGCTTTAAACCCATCCACTCGCTGCTTTGTGTCAGTGAGACATGATAATAAAGCCATGAATACCCTATTGAGTGTAGATTAGAGGATTGCAACTAATTGGTCAATTGGCTAATTGTTCTTTGTTAATTAGCTGGTGCAGAGAAACAGATGGATCCAGTGAATGACCGCCAGGATTTCCGAGAAATCATTGCTTTACTGAATCTAGCAGGGCCAGTATGATCAGGCGAGTGCATTAATCCTCACCCAAATTGCGCCTTGCAACGGTTGAGATGAGCTGTTTATTTTCCTATTACATTGTCGATTTCCTTAGCCCCACCCCATCTTCTGATTAACGACACTTTCTATGAGAATTTTGTTTAGTCAGGAAACACATTTTTAAACTTTAAGCGTTGTTTATACATTCCAATCATGGATTTTTAAATTTATTTTGTGGCAAATGCGTGGGGTAGATGAGATTCGATTATTGTCATAGTCTATTAATACACGATGAAAAATATTGTTTCTTGTGCACTGTATAGACTCTTTTGGCGAGTCTATACCAAATAGACTCGCCAAATGATCTCCTTCTGCATTGTAGGCGTTCCACAAACTGGTTGTAGCTTGCAGCTGTACCCGATCCCTAGTTGCCCTTGAACTGAGTTAAGGGTAGCTAAGTCAACCAAAACAGTAAATGCTGGAGGAACTCAGCAGGTTTGGCAACATCTGTGGAGAATAGAGCCACTGTTTGGAGTCGGGATGCCTTCCTCACCCTAACTCTCTCTCCACAGATGCTGTCAGACCTGCTGAGCTTTTGCAGCATTTTCTGTTTTTGTTTCAGATTCCAGCATTCACAGTATTTTGCCTTTATCTAACCACACTGCTGTGGGTTACCTGTAGGCCAGACCAGGTAAGGCTGGCAGATTTCCTTTGCTGAAAGGGACATTAATGAACTAAGTGGATGTTTACGCCATGGTACCATTACTGAGAATAGCTTTATTGTTTCAGATTTATTCATTGAATTTAAATTTGATGAAATGGGATTTGAACCCATTTCCCCTCTTTTAGTTCCAACACAGTCAAACAGACTCAAAACGATAGCTCTGTTTTCTCTCGCTACAGATTTTGCCAAGCCTACTGAATTTTTCCAGTATTCTCTGTTCTTGTTCCAGATTCCAACATCTGCATTATTTTGCTTATCATCAAACATTAGCCTGGATCTTGTGATTACTAGTCCATTACCACTTGCCCATTCTCCCTATAATAGCATAAGCAGAGGTGGAGGTTATTTGACCCTTTCACTGTGCACTGGCTCTTTCACAAGAAAAATCTGGCCCAGCAGAATATTTCTAAATAAAATAAAAACTTTTCTTGAACACCTGTTTATTTGCTATGAAAATATTTGTGTGTGGGTGGTGGGTGGGTAAGGTTGTTTGAATGATGATCAACACACATCCAATCTGATAGCTCTTGCCCTCTTTGGCAGCTAATTCTTGGTTGTGTGGTCCCATTCAACAGGCACCTGCAATCATTTGATTCCCTCCCCCTCTCAGAAATGCACTTATTTTCCACAATGTCTTGATCCCTCTCCATTGCCTGGAATGTTTGATTGTCATCTACAGAGCCAGGCAGTGGATGACCGAAGAGGTCGTGCAACCTGACTGTCTGCCCCTGTACTGCAGCTACATTCGCAGCCGGGTATCCCTGGAGAAGGGACATGCGGTGTCCGAGGGCACTGTCAATGCCTTCTGTGCCTGCTGGGCATCGCCGGGACGGGGGTGCATTATTAACCCCTTTAATCACATTTTAATTTGATGTTTTAAGTTTCCTTTCAATTTTGATTTTTGTTTCGGGCGATTCCCCTCCTTTTAGGGAGCTGCCCCTTTGGACTTGTCCCTAAGTTAATTTGATTTTGTTAATTTGGTTGGACAAAAAAGAGTTCCCTGATTAAGGATCCCACCAAAAGATGTCCCTAAGTTAAGTTGATTTTGTTTATTTGGTTGAACACAATGTGTTCCTGATTGGGACATCAATTAGGACTCAATCAGGGAGCCTCATGTTCTATATTTAAACAGGGGTGTCAGTGCCTCTTTTCTGGATGCCGGTAGCACACTGGGAGCACTCTGTATGCTGGAATAGGAGTGTGCGCACAAGAACTTTGAAGGTGAAGGCTTTTGCTGGTGCTAAAGAAAGAAGAACCCCAAGCCCACACCTCCAGCAATGTTTACTGCCAGTCTGCATTCCAGGCAAATAGACAATCTATTGAACAAAGATAGTTTGTCCTTAAATTTGGCAGAATTTAGGAAACACTTGCTTTAAGGTTTTCTATCTAAAAATCCTCCACGTCTTTCTCTTTACGGCTCAAAAGTTTAGCAAAAATACATTTATGGGATGTGGACATTGCTTGATCGGCCAGTGTTTATTGCCTGAGGGCAATGCCCTGGAAAACTGTAATTGATGATGAACCCCTCCGAAATGGAAGGTAGTAATTGATAAATGGATGGTGTTAGCCATCGGTAATGTATTTTTCATGAATTGTTTGATATTGTAACATGTGGTTTTTCTGTTATGATAGTTGGTGGTTTGTTCCGGCCCCCGTCTATTTTCTTGCGTTATTTGTGGCCTGGGGGGCATCCCCCCCTGGATAAAGTCACCCCCGGGGGGTGTGACATCCACTTGGGGAAAGTTCTGGGTGGTGAAGCCCCGGACATAGTAACACCAGAGGGATTTTTATTCTCCGGGAGAAAAATTGGGAAGGAAGGCCCGAACTGAGTATCCTGGAGAGACTCTCCCACCGCCCCGGCTGAAATTCCGGAAGGGATTCCGGATTGAGTAGGCGGGGTGGTTTCCCCTATTTCCCCCCTCCGGCTGAACATCCGTAAGGTGTAACCCCCGGATATGAGTACCACTGGAGGGTTGCATCCCCCGGCAGGTGGACAAACCCAGGGGACGGTGCCCTTATGCTTCAGTGTTTATTTTTTGTTGTGTATAGTTGTAGTGTTAATGTTTGTAGATTTGTAGATTATGATTTGTAAATGGAGGTGTATTTTGAGGGCAATGCCCTGGAAAACTGTAATTGACGATGAACCCTTCCGAAATGGAAGGTAGTAACTGATAAATGGATGGCGTTAGCCATTGGTAATGTATCTTTTTTCACATTTGCTCTTTGTGTATTTGTAATTGTTTTGTATTAACGTATTTGTAATAAACAAAAAGAAATCCCTAATTACCCTTGAGAAGATAGTGCTGAGCTACTTCTTGAACTGCTGCAGTCCATGTGGTGTAGGTACACTAGCAGTGCTGTTAGGGAGTTCTAGCATTTTGACCCAGTGACAGTGAAGGAATAATATATTTCCAAGTCAGGATGGTTTGTGACTTGGAAGGAAACTTCCAGGTGGCGGTGGTCCCATGTGGCTGCTGTCTTTGTCCTTCTAGAGGTTTGTGATTGTAGGTTTGGAAGGTGCTGTCTAAAGAGGATTGGTGAGTTCCTACAGTGTATCTTGTATGTGGTACACACTGCTGCTTCTGTGCATCAGTGTGAAGAGTTTGAATGGGGTAGCAATCCAAACAGGCTGTTTGTTCTTAGTTCTGCTGAAGGGCTAACAAACCTGAACCATTAACTCAGTTTTTCACTCGACAAATGCTGCCTGACCTCCTGAGTATTTTCGGTGCACATCAAAGTCAGAGCTCAATCTGAAACCAAATGACAGTCTCATGTTGGAAGGTGCATTTGGCTTCTACTTTAATTTTCAGTATGGGGGCCATTGCTCCCCAGTTTTTATGGGTTAGAAACTTGCATTAAATCTAACCTGACAGGACATTTCACCAGATGAACAAAGTTAGAAATGTACTCCTTTTAACACTTATTGTTTGAAGTGGGAGTTCTTTATACGCGGTGTACCCTTGAGGTATATTTATGCTGCATCCTTAGTGTTGCCATGAAGCAGTTTCAACAGTGGTACAACAATGATGTTACAGCGTAACTCTGGATGGAATTGGGGCTCAACTCAGCTTTACAGCTAGGTGAGACACCTGGGCTTGATGTGAAACATCTAGTACATGGAGTATACAGACTCAAAATGCTATCAAAACTGATTGAAAATAATCAAGTCTGTTAGATCTGGTGTGGACTTTAAACATTTGGAGATTTATTATATCATTTTGTACAAATAGTAGCTGCAGTGTAAATACTCCATGAAACCTCATGGGCTGCATACATGCTTTTTTAAGTTCATTATGGAATGTCAATCACTGGCTGGGCCAGCATTTATTGTCAATCCCTAATTGCTCTGGAACTAAGTGAGTTAGAGGGCATTTAGGAGTCAACCAAATAGTTGCAATTATTGCCAAGTCAGCCTCTTAAACTACAATGCTAATCTTCTTAAGAAATTCCCTCTAATATTCCTGATGTGTTCAGTCAGCACATTTAGGTCATGCCAGTGTCTGCTGTGTTTCTGTTGGTAGCATTCTTGCCCTTAATTCAGAAAGTTGTGTGTTTAAGTCCCTCACCAGCTGTGGGCACATTACCAAGGAAGTGCTGCAGTACTGAAAGTGCCACCTTTTGGATGAGATGTTAGTGAAGATCTATCTGACCTCTCGAATGGACATAAAAGAACCCATGACACTATTTTGAGGAAGAGCCGTTGAATTGTCCCCAGCGTCACGGCCAATATTTATCCCTTGATCAACATCACTGTTGTTATTGCTGTGTAAATTGGCTGTTATATTCTGATTTTATACCGTGCTATCCAAAATGGGCGAGTAGTGGTAAAGCACTTTGGGACATCTGGTAATCACAAAAGGTGCTACTTAACTGCAAGTCTTCTAACATAATTGTAATTGGCCTTAGGAGCTGGTGATAATGGGCCAGGGTTTCTGATTGTTCAGTGACCTTTAACAAACAAACAAAGAACAATACAGCACAGGAACAGGCCCTTCGGCCCTCCAAGCCCGCGCCGCTCCCCGGTCCAGGATTGAATCCTGAATCCAGGATCCCCGCCCAATTTTCCAGCCTATCTACATACCAATATCCTATCCACCGAGCTGTCCCTCACAGCTACGATGCTTTGTTCATTACAACCTATTAACTCACCCCCACCCCCCCCATTCCTGACCATGTGATCTCCAGGGAGAGGCGAAAACCCAGAGTGAAAAACCCCAGGGCCAATATGGGGAAAAAAAATCTGGGAAATTCCTCTCCGACCCCCTGAGGCGATCGAAACGAGTCCAGGAGATCACAATGGCCCTGATCGGAAAATGCTTCCCAACCCTAGTCATTTCCACTTCCACGAACACCATATGAATTCCCTGCCCCTGAGACAGGTTCCCAACTATCCGCAGTCTCGCTCTGTACTGGCACCAGCAAGATGATCATAGAATGAAGCCATGAAACGAGAAACAAGGAACAATTAGCCCGCGCCGCTCCCTGGTCCAAACTAGACCACTCTTTTGTATCCCTCCATTCCCACTCCGTTCATATAGCTGTCTAGATAAGTCTTAAATGTTCCCAGTGTGTCCGCCTCCACCACCCTGCCCGGCAACACATTCCAGGCCCCCACGACCCTCTGTGTGAAATATGTCCTTCTGATATCTGTGTTAAACCTCCCCCCCTTCACCTTGAACCTATGACCCCTCGTGAACGTCACCACCGACCCGGGGAAAAGCTTCCCACCGTTCACCCTATCTATGCCTTTCATAATTTTATACACCTCTATTAAGTCTCCCCTCATCCTCCGTCTTTCCAAGGAGAACAACCCCAGTTTCCCCAATCTCTCCTCATAACCAAGCCCCTCCATACCAGGCAACATCCTGGTAAACCTCCTCTGTACTCTCTCCAAAGCCTCCACGTCCTTCTGGTAGTGTGGTGACCAGAACTGGACGCAGTATTCCAAATGCGGCCGAACCAACGTTCTATACATCTGCAACATCAGACCCCAACTTTTATACTCTATGCCCCGTCCTATAAAGGCAAGCATGCCATATGCCTTCTTCACCACCTTCTCCACCTGTGACGTCACCTTCAAAGATCTGTGGACTTGCACACCCAGGTCCCTCTGCGTCTCTACACCCTTTATGGTTCTTCCATTTATCGTGTAGCTCCTTCCTACATTATTCCCACCAAAATGCATCACTTCGCATTTATCAGGATTGAACTCCATCTGCCATTTCCTTGCCCAACTTTCCAGCCTATCTATATCCTTCTGTAGCCTCTGACAATGTTCCTCACTGTCTGCAAGTCCTGCCAGTTTTGTGTCGTCCGCAAACTTACTGATCACCCCAGTTACTCCTTCTTCCAGATCATTTATATAAATCACAAACAGCAGAGGTCCCAATACAGAGCCCTGCGGTACACCACTGGTCACAGGCCTCCAGCCGGAAAAAGACCCTTCCACTACCACCCTCTGTCTTCTATGACCAAGCCAGTTCTCCACCCATCTAGCCACCTCCCCCTTTATCCCATGGGATCCAACCTTTTTCACTAGCCTACCATGAGGGACTTTGTCAAACGCTTTACTAAAGTCCATATAGACAACATCCACGGCCCTTCCTTCGTCAACCATTTTGGTCACTTCTTCAAAAAACACCACCAGGTTAGTGAGGCATGACCTCCCTCTCACAAAACCATGTTGACTATCGTTAATGAGTTTATTCCTTTCTAAATGCGCATACATCCTATCTTTAAGGATCTTCTCCAACAACTTCCCCACCACGGACGTCAAGCTCACCGGCCTATAATTACCCGGGTTATCCTTCCTACCCTTCTTAAATAACGGGACCACATTGGCTATCCTCCAATCCTCTGGGACCTCACCTGTGTCCAGTGACGAGACAAAGATTTGCGTCAGAGGCCCAACGATTTCACCTCTCGTCTCCCTGAGCAGCCTTGGATAGATTCCATCAGGCCCTGGGGATTTGTCAGTCTTTATATTCTCTAACAAACCTAACACTTCCTCCTTTGTAATGGAGATTTTCTCCAATGATTCAACACTCCCCTCCGAGACACTCCCAGTCAACACATCCCTCTCCTTTGTGAATACCGACGCAAAGTATTCATTTAGGATCTCCCCTACCTCTTTGGGCTCCAAGCATAAGTCCCCACTTTTGTCCCTGAGAGGTCCAATTTTTTCCTAACAACCCTTTTGTTCCTAACGTATGAATAAAATGCCTTGGGATTCTCCTTAATCCTGTCTGCCAAGAACATTTCGTGACCCCTTTTTGCTCTTCTAATTCCCCGTTTGAGTATTTTCCTACTTTCACTGTACTCCTCCAGAGCTCCCTCCGTTTTTAGCTGATTGGACCTAACATACGCCTCTCTTTTCCTTTTGACCAGTCCCTCAATTTCCCTGGTTATCCACGGTTCTCTAATCCTACCCTTCCTATCCTTCTTTTTTACAGGCACATGCTTGTCCTGTAGCCCTAACAACCGTTCCTTAAAAGACTGCCACATACCAGATGTGGATTTACCCTCAAACAGCCTCTCCCAATCAAGAGCTGCCAATTTCTGCCTGATCCCAATAAAGTTAGCCTTCCCCCAATCCAACACCTTACCCTTGGGACACCACTCATCCTTTTCCATCACTATCCTAAAGCTAACAGAATTGTGGTCACTATTTGCCACATGTTCCCCAACCAAAACTTTGAAGACCTGACCGGGCTCATTCCCCAGTACCAGGTCCAGTATAGCCCCCTCTCTAGTTGGGCTGTCCACATATTGTTCCAACGAACCCTCCTGTACACATTTTACTGGAAGTATGTCTGTATGAATGTTGGATGAAATCAGGAATGGACTCAACAGTAGTGTCCCCACGATCAACTGGGCCAGTGATGTCCACAATCACAGCTTGCAAATGAATAATAGCCACTTGCCAAATGTACTGGAGAAAAACTAACATTTGTTTGAACCAAATTCCACCAAGTGTCACAACCTTTAGGAGAGAACAGTAACCTGGTAAGAAACAAAGGGTCATTAGCTAGTCAAAGGACATCTGAGAGCATTTGATGTGATTTGTGATAGTGGCAATACGACATTTGGTTTCAGATCTGTATTGACTCCTGAGCATGATTGGGGGAGAGGTAATTATGATACGATTAAGCAAGAATTAGGGGGCATAAGATGGGAACAGAAACTGTCAGGGAAAGGCACTAATGAAAAGTGGAACTTTTTCTAGGAACAAATACTGAGTGTCCTCGATAGGTATGTCCCTGTCAGGCAGGGAGGAAATGGCCGAGTGAGGGAACCATGGTTCACGAAAGAGGTGGAATGTCTTGTGAAAAGGAAGAGGGAAGCTTATGTAGGGATGAGGAAACAAGGTTCAGATGGCTCGATTGAGGGTTACAAGTTAGCAAGGAATGAGCTGAAAAAGGGGCTTAGGAGAACTAAGAGGGGGCATGAGAAGTCCTTGGTGGGTCGGATCAAGGAAAACCCCAAGGCTTTTTACTCTTACGTGAGGAATAAAAGAATGACCAGGGTGAAGTTGGGGCCGGTCAAGGACAGTAGTGGGAACTTGTGTATGGAGTCAGTAGAGATGGGAGAGGTGTTGAATGAATACTTTTCTTCAGTGTTCACCAAGGCGAGGGGCCATGTTTTTGAGGAAGAGGAGGTGTTACAGGCTAATGGGCTGGAGGAAGTAGATGTTCGGAGGGAGGATGTACTAGCAGTTTGAATAAACTGAAGGTCGATAAGTCCCCTGGGCCTGATGAAATATATCCTAGGATTCTTTGGGAGGCAAGGGATGAGATTGCAGAGCCTTTGGCTTTGATCTTTGGGTCCTCACTGTCCATGGGGATGGTGCCAGAGGACTGGAGAGTGGCGAATGTTGTTCCTCTGTTTAAGGGAATAAAAATGAGCCTGGTAATTATAGGCCAGTTAGTCTTTCTTCGGTGGTTGGTAAGTTGATGGAAAAGGTCCTTGGGGATGGGATTTACGACCATTTAGAAAGATGCGGATTAATCCGGAATAGTCAGCACGGATTCGTGAAGGACAAGTCGTGCCTCACAAATTTGATAGAATTTTTTGAGGAGGTAACTAAGTGTGTTGATGAAGGTAGGGCAGTTGATGTCATATACATGGATTTTAGTAAGGCATTTGATAAGGTCCCCCATGGTCGGCTTATGATGAAAGTAAGGAGGTGTGGGATAGAGGGAAAGTTGGCCGATTGGATAGGTAACTGGCTATCTGATCGAAGACAGAGGGTGGTGGTGGATGGAAAATTTTTGGACTGGAGGCAGGTTGCTAGCGGAGTGCCGCAGGGATCAGTGCTTGGTCCTCTGCTATTTGTGATTTTTTATTAATGGCCTAGAGGAGGGGGCTGAAGTGTGGATCAGTAAATTTGCTGATGACACCAAGATTGGTGGAGTAGTGGATGAGGTGGAGGGCTGTTGTAGACTGCAAAGAGACATAGATAGGATGCAAAGCTGGGCTGAAAAATGGCAGATGGAGTTTAACCCTGATAAATGTGAGGTGATTCATTTTGGTAGGACAAATTTAAATGTGGATTACAGGGTTAAAGGTAGGGTTCTGAAGACTGTGGAGGAATAGAGAGATCTTGGGGTCCATATCCACAGATCTCTGAAGGTTGCCACTCGAGTGGATAGAGCTGTGAAGAAGGCCTATAATGTGTTAGATTTTATTAACAGGGGGTTTGAGTTTAAGAGCCGTGGGGTTATGCTGCAACTGTACAGGACCTTGGTGAGACCACATTTGGAATATTGTGTGCAGTTCTGGTCACCTCACTATAAGAAGGACGTGGAAGCGCTGGAAAGAGTGCAGAGGAGATTTACCAGGATGCTGCCTGGTTTGGAGGGTAGGTCTTATGAGGAAAGGTTGAGGGAGCTAGGGCTGTTCTCTCTGGAGCGGAGGAGGTTGAGGGGAGACTTAATAGAGGTTTATAAAATGATGAAGGGGATAGATAGAGTGAACGTTCAAAGACTATTTCCTCGGGTGGATGGAGCTATTACAAGAGGGCATAACTATAGGGCTCATGCTGGGAGATATAGGAAGGATGTCCGAGGTAGGTTCTTTATGCAGAGAGTGGTTGGGGTGTGGAATGGACTGCCTGCAGTGATAGTGGAGTCAGACACTTTAGGAACATTTAAGCGGTTATTGGATGGGCACATGGAGCACACCAGGATGATAGGGAGTGGGATAGCTTGTTCCTGGTTTCAGATAAAGCTCGGCACAATATCGTGGGCCGAAGGGCCTGTTCTGTGCTGTACTGTTCTATGATAAAGTTGTAAACTAGTGGACTACCTCTGGAACTAGAATAACTCCAGTCCTGTGCACAGCCACATTTTAAAAATGCTTATCCATTGAATCTTTGAAACATGTTATAAACCCAGTATGAAACTTTTTTTTATTACTGGAAGGAAATCCTCTTGCATGTTTCTGTTTTCTCACAATGATTTGTTGGAGAGTGGAGCTCCGAGATAGAAAAAAGTCATGCACTGCTCTCTCTAGTCTTTGGATTCAGCAGTGTAACTCGGGCCTGCTGGAATATTTCACCTTGTATTCTTGGAGAACTCTTACATGCTGCCACAATTTTAATTAATCAATGCAGTTCTGTATCCTATTTGAATCTTTTGGGTGTTGTTTTTATACTGCTCTTGATTCTAATCGATGTAAGCATTTTGTTTGTTTGCAATTGTGGTTCTTCATCATTTCCTCCACTGCCTCTTTATGTTGTGGTACCGCCTCTGATTTATTTATTTATTCATTCACTGGCTGGGCCAGCATTTATTGTCCATCCCTCATTGCCCTTGAACTGAACAGCTTGCTCGGCCATTTAGGAGTCAGCCACATTTGCTGTGGATCTGGAGTCACATAGGCCAGATCAGGTAAGGATGGCAAATTTCCTTCCCAGATGGTTTTAACAACAATGGTTTCCTGGCCATTTAATTCCAGATTTTTATTGAATTCAAATTTCACCATGTGCCATGGTGGGATTCTAACCCAGAGCTAGATTACTAGTTCATTCTTCCCCAATGTGAGCTAGAACATTCCCTGCAATGATTTGTCCTCTTGTGTCTGCATGGGACCCTAAGTACTCCCGAGTACCCTAAGCTTCATTCTTGATCCATCTTGTTTTCTCATCCATATGATGCCACTCTCTAAACATGGGATCCACTTTCAGATGTTAGTGATATCCAGCTTTCCCTCGCTACGGCAACTGTTGAGTGATGGATGAAGCAACTCTTTTTCTGCTGCTCTGTATTAGAGAGATTGATGCCAATCTGGTTGATGCCTGCCAGAAACTGTGCATCTTAGACCCTTATTCTAATTTTATTCAATATCCTGGATGCCTGCTTAAGCTGAATGCAATGATGCATAACCTGGGCATCCTGCTGCGCCCTAAGCTTAATTTCAAATCTCACATCCCATTCATTATCTGTCCCCCGCCCCCATTTCATGCCCTTTTAAAAGTTGTGGGTGATTCATTGGTTCCACTTACTCCTGTCATCACCACTGCCATCAAATTGCAAACAATACAGTACTGTATTTACAAAAGAATAATTCTTGCACTTTCCAGGCTAGCTGCCAGGGTATAGTGATGAGGACCATTTTCGGTGGCGTAAATTTAAAATGTAAGAATATGAAATGAGTTCCAATCAGAATGTTGTGGGCTCTCTTGAGTATCGATTTAAGGCTCATGAAATTGCAAGCCAAAGAGAGGTAGTTTTGTTTGGTTCAATCTGAGTCACCAGCACAGGGCTCCAGGATGATGTTTAGTGTTCTGGACAGATGCATTTAAAGCAAACGCTAGTTACATGTTTCAACGATTACGAGACTGGCCTGAAACGTGTACTTGATGAATCCTTTTTATTTCAGTATGGCAATATTGACAATAGTTATTTCGCCCCTCACTTAGCTGGTTGTTTTATTTTTACTTAACTGGGGCAATTAACACTTTGAATCATGAATCACGTGACTATATGGAGGAGGTGTCACAAGTGCTAATTAGTTAATTAGACAATAAATCTTGATTTGACAATTCTCACCACCTCAATTTGACTTTTTTTTTACTGATTTTCAAAATATTCTAAGAAAATAGAAATGTGTAGGATGTTAACCTATTGTGTACCTTTTGCATTAACTTGGCTAACAGTAGGCAAAAGGCCTGACAGAATGAGTGGTGTGCCATAGGGATCAATGCTGAGGCCTCAACTATTTACAATCTGTATTCGTGACTTGGACATGCTGAAGGGAATGAGTGTACAATTGCTAAACTTGTGATGACAATAGGTAGGAAAGTAACTTGTCAGGGGATGTGATGGGCACGATCTCAATGGCCGTTCATGCCACACTCCCACTGCAGTGAGGTCAGAATTTGGTGGCCAGCCAAATCTCTAATCACTGTGCGTGAAAGGTGGTAAGATTCTGGCCACTGAGTCTCGCAGCAAAGGAATATAGATAGACTGTGGAGGAACAGAGAGATCTTGGGGTCCATATCCACAGATCTCTGAAGGTTGCCACTCAAGTGGATAGAGCTGTGAAGAAGGCCTATAGTGTGTTAGCTTTTATTGTGTGGAGATGCCGGCGTTGGACTGGGGTAAACACAGTAAGAAGTTTAACAACACCAGGTTAAAGTCCAACAGGTTTATTTGGTAGCAAAAGCCACACAAGCTTTCGGAGCTGCAAGCCCCTTCTTCAGGTGAGTGGGAATTCTGTTCACAAACAGAGCATATAAAGACACAAACTCAATTTACATGAATAATGGTTGGAATGCGAATACTTACAACTAATCAAGTCTTTAAGAAACAAAACAATGTGAGTGGAGAGAGCATCAAGACAGGCTAAAAAGATGTGTATTGTCTCCAGACAAGACAGCCAGTGAAACTCTGCAGGTCCAAGCAGGCTGTGGGGGTTACAAATAGTGTGACATGAACCCAATATCCCGGTTGAGGCTGTCTTCGTGTGTGCGGAACTTGGCTATCAGTTTCTGCTCGGCGACTCTGCGCCGTCGTGTGTCGCGAAGGCCGCCTTGGAGAACGCTTACCCGAATATCAGAGGCCGAATGCCCGTGACCGCTGAAGTGCTCCCCAACAGGAAGAGAACAGTCTTGCCTGGTGATTGTCGAGCGGTGTTCATTCATCCGTTGTCACAGGGTCTGCATAGTTTCCCCAATGTACCATGCCTCGGGACATCCTTTCTTGCAGCGTATCAGGTAGACAACGTTGGCCGAGTTGCAAGAGTATGTACCGTGTACCTGGTGGATGGTGTTCTCACGTGAGATGATGGCATCTGTGTCGATGATCCGGCACGTCTTGCAGAGGTTGCTGTGGCAGGGTTGTGTGGTGTCATGGTCACTCTTTTATTAACAGGGGGTTGGAGTTTAAGAGCCGTGGGGTTATGCTGCAACTGTACAGGACCTTGGTGCGACTACATTTGGAATATTGTGTGCAGTTCTGGTCACCTCACTATAAGAAGGATGTGGAAGCGCTGGAAAGAGTGCAAAGGAGATTTACCAGGATGCTGCCTGGTTTGGAGGGTAGGTCTTATGAGGAAAGGTTGAGGGAGCTAGGGCTGTTCTCTCTGGAGCGGAGGAGGTTGAGGGGAGACTTAATAGAGGTTTATAAAATGATGAAGGGGATAGATAGAGTGAACGTTCAAAGACTATTTCCTCGGGTGGATGGAGCTATTACAAGGGGGCGTAACTATAGGGTTGGGGTGTGGAATGGACTGCCTGCAGTGATAGTGGAGTCAGACACTTTAGGAACATTTAAGCGGTTATTGGATAGGCACATGGAGCACACCAGGATGATAGGGAGTGGGATAGCTTGATCTTGGTTTCAGATAAAGCTCGGCACAACATCGTGGGCCGAAGGGCCTGTTCTGTGCTGTACTGTTCTATGTTCTAGATAGGTTAAGTAATCCATTTGCCAATTTTTTCCCCAATGTTCTAAAATGTGAACTTGTCCATTTTGGCAGGAAGAACAGAAAAACAACATATTAAAATGAAGAGAGATTGCACAACTCTGTGACACAGAGGGATTTGGGTATCTGGTACACGAATCAAAGTTAGTATGCAAGTACAGCAAGTGATTAGGAAGGCAAATGGAATGTTATTGTTCATTCTAAGAGTAATGGAATATAAAAATAGGGATGTTTGCTGCAGTTGTACAGGGCTTTGGTGAGATCACAACTAGAGTATTGTGTACATTTTTGATCTTATTTAAGAACATAGCATTTGAAGCAGTTCAGAGAACTCAACTGATTTCTGGGATGAGGGGGGTTCTTATCCTTTTGAGGAAAGGTTGTGCTAGTATCTATTGGGTGTTAGAAGAATGCGAGATGATCTTATTGAAACATGTAAGGTAACTTGACAGAATGTTGAAAGAATGTTTCCCCCAGGTGGGAGAGACCAGAACCAGAAAACACATTAAAAAAATTAATGGGTCTCCTATTTAAGATGGAGATGAGGAGAAATGTTTCCTTTTTGAGGGTGGGTAGGATGATGCCACAGTGGTTAGCACGGCTGCTTCACAGCACCAGGGACCCAGGTTTGATTCTCGGCTTGGGTCACTGTCTGTGTGGAGTCTGCACGTTCTCCCCGTGTCTGCGTGGGTTTCCTCTCAAGTCCAAAGACGTGCTGGTTAGATTCATTGGCCATGCTAAATTCTCCCTCAGTGTATCTGAACAGGCGCTGGAGTGTGGTAACTCGGGGATTTTCACAGTAACTTCATTGCAGTGTTAATGTAAGCCTACTTGTGACACTAACAAATAAATTTCATGATCCTATGGAACTCTGTTCCCCAGAGAGCAGTAGACGTGGAGTCATTGAATATTTTTAAGGTAGATAGATTATTGACTAACAAAGGGGGTCAGAGGATAGGAGGGTAGGCAGGAAAGTGGTGTTAAGACCACAATCGGCCATGATCTTATTGAATGGCAGAGCAGGCTCAAAGGCCAAATTGCCTATGCCAGCTCCTAGTTTGTATGTAAACCAGCTGTATTTTTGTAAATATTTTAATGAGCTTTTTCTTTTTTTAAACAAAACACGCATAAAACTGGTACAGTACAGCACAATCATTTTATTGTTTAAAAAAAAGGTTAATTAATCTAAACCAGCCCTTCATCCATTTATTCTTTATGTTGAATAGAGGAGTATACACCCTCACATACTGCATGTTCTATAACAAAACCTTATAGAAGTAAACCTGACACTATGGAATCTGAATACTTAAGGTAGGGGCCCCATACATTTTGGAATGAACCGACTTAGATCGAAGTGTACAAGTTATAAATTCCATTGGAATACACTGTAGTAATTTTGTGCCAAAGATGACTTGTCATTGATCCAAGAACATAAAAACAATTTTTTGTGCTGCAAATGTTAGAATATTATGCAAACTTTTCTCATTATCACATTTATCTGGAAGCCCCAGAATCAAAAACCTAGGATCCATCTCCAAGGTCATATCAAATATTTCTTCCAGCTCTCAGTATACCTGACCAATAGTTTTTTTTTTTCACCAGGCACTGTGGACAAGATTTTCCGGCCACGCTTGCCCCAAAATCTAAAATCCCGCCCGAGGTTAACAGACCTTTCCATGGTCCGTTTCCCGCCTGCTACGATTCCCGTAGTGGGCAGGACAGGAAATTTCCGCCCAGCGAGTATAGTCCCCTATTTATATTTTTGGCACAGTGGAGATACGGCGGGGTCCATCTTGTGTCTTCTAATATGCAATCAATGTCAACATTTTTAATTGAATCACCTTCACTCTATTACAGTCAGAAATATTATTTGCCAGACATCCTCCCCCAGATCACTTTATTAATATTCACCACAAGATCCCTTTCCCAAATCTGTTGGATTTAGAATATAATATCTCATAAAACTTAATGAATCATTTTGGTTCCATGAGCAACAATATTTTTTCTACGGTGAGAATGGCATTAAGATGCAAGATTGTTTTATTAAGAATAAAGTCTCTAAGTTGTAGATATCTAATAAAATGTTTGGGGACATCACATTGTTGACACAGTTAAGGAAGCCCTTCTAAACAGATCCACCAATCTTGAGTCCCCTATCATTCTGTGTCAAAACCATTGTCCAGGAGATCTGGAGGGAAATGAGGTTTATCCTCTATCGGAGTGAGAGCAGAAGTTAACATATATCTTCCCCCTAAATCACAGACTCTCTTCCAAGCTCTTAGTATTAATAATTTTTGGATTCTCTGATTTGTCTGACACTGTCTTGAAATCTCAAAGAAACAAAATAATTTGTAAAGAATATTTAGTCTCTGTCAAGCCAAATGGAAGTGCTGTCACTTCTTATCCATTCCCATGTAAATTTAAGATGAGGTTGGCTGATATAATTTTATATTAGGCATATCAAGGAAGTTGCAATTTGGCCTGTATTAAACAAAGTCGCTTTTTGTTCCATATAAAGGGGTTAACACCGCCGCCCCGCCTCCAAAGTTGATTCCCTTCAGGACCTTGGCAAAAGTAAAATTGGTATCATCTGTAGAGGGTGAAACAACTTTGGCAATACATTCATCTTAACTAGAGCTTTCCCGCCCAGTCATGAAGGAGACATAATAGGCAGGATTTTCCAGCTGCGCTCACCCCAAGACTGGAAAATCCTGCCCGAGGTCACCAGATCTTTGCATGGTCCACCCCCGCCTGCTCTGATTCCTGCAGTGGGCAGAATAGGAAAATTCCACCCAATGAGTCTGAAAACGGACATCAGTTAAGTAATTGTACTCCATCTCCCAAACATTTCCCCAACCCCCTCCCCCAACCCCCACCGCCGTCTAGCTTCCTTCAATAGTCACTGCTAGATCCCTTTTCCAAATCTGCAGGACCACTTGCATATTTCTATTGGCTCAAGATCATAATGTGTCATAAAACTTAGTAGGTAAAGAGGTCCTGTGATGCAGATCACACTTTATTGGTATGAGTAATGGGGTAAAGTTTGCCTTGTACAGCTGATAAAATGAAGGAGTAATGAAAATACCTAAATAAGTAAACCCAGAAGGGGACCATGCAAGGGGGAAGGGAGCAAGGGGAGGGGGCCTTCCTAACAGCATAGCCTCAGACTTGGCTAAATTTATTTTATAGACTGAGAAACCAATCTACAATGTCAATATTAGCAGGAACAGAAATTTTAAACTTGGACAAAAGTAGTAAAGTTTCATCAGCGTACAATGTAATCTTTTGCTGCTTTCCACCAACAACTGAACCAAATACCAAAGGGTTCTGTCTAATTGTCTCCACTATAGGCTCTACAGCAAATGCACAATGGGGATAGAGGGCAACTCTGTCTCCTCCCCTACTGAAGACTACAATTGTTCGATCTATAACTGTTAGTGAGAACTGCTGCAAGTGGGTTTTTGTAAGGCATTGTGTCCATTTAATAAAATCCTACCCCCACCCAAATTTATCTAACGTTTAAAATAAATAGTTCCACTCCACCCAATCAAGTGCTTTTTGTGTGTCCTGTGAAACCACTAAGCTGTCTATCACCTGTTTTGCGAAACCTGAATGAAATTTAATAATCTCCTGACATGGTTACATGAATTTCAGCCTCTTATAAACCCAGTCTGACCACCCTGGATAATTTAAATGAAGAATTGTTTCTAGACACAATGCGGTATCTTGGTTAGTAATTCCGGATCTGCGTTTAAAAGCCCGACTAGTCTACAGGAGGTGCAATACACTGGTCTTTTGCCTGTCTTCAAAATGAAAGAAGTATTAGCTTCTCTGAGAGATAATTAGCTGTCCTATTTCAAATGAATGATTATACATACCAATCAAGGGTTGTATTAGCATATCTTTGAATTCCTTCTCAAATTCACTTCCAAAACCATCAGGTCCCAGAGCCTTAACATGATGTGGAGTTGCCAGCGTTGGACTGTGATAGGCACAAGTAAGTAGTCTCACAACACCAGGTTGACATAACACAAAGCTGCCTTGGCCTAATTCTGCTTCTATATTTTATGGTCTAATGAGTTGCTCCTTCACATCAATAGTGAGCAAGCACAATGACTTTAACCAGACTGTTTGGTGAAGGTTTCTTTGGTAGCACGAGCTTTTGGAGCGCTGCTCCTCCATCAGGTGAGTGCACGATTTGTTTCACATACAGGGCATATGTAGACACAAACTCAATTACAAGATAATGGTTACAAGACACATGACAACGCAGAATCGCTGAGTAGAAACTGATAGCCAAGTTCCGCACACATGAGAACGGCCTCAACCGGGATCCTGGGTTCATGTCACACTATCTGTCACCCCCACGACTTTCCTGGGCTTGTAAAATCTCACTAACTGTCCTAGCTCTCCACTCATTGTCTGCACCTGTAAAGACTTGATTCCCTGTTAAGACTCGCATTCCAACCATTAGCTTGTAATTGAGTTTGTGTCTATATATGCCCTGTTTGTGAAACAAATCCTGCACTCACCTGATGAAGGAGCAGCACTCCAAAAGCTCGTGCTACCAAATAAACCAGTTGGACTTTAACCTTGATGTTGTGAGACTGCTTACAGAGCCTTACCAGATTGATGATCTTTCAATGAAAGTAATCCTTCTTCTTTAGAAATAAGGGTGTTTAAGGTTGACCTTTGGTCTTCAGAAATTGTTGGAAGTTCCAAAAAAGGGAAAAAAATCATTTCAGATCTCTTAATGCATATTCGGGCTAATTTGTTTTATAAGTTGACATAAAAACATTTAAATGCCCAATTAATATCCTCAATCTTAAACATCGTATTGTCCTTCGAATCCAATACAGAATAAATAGTCCGAGAGCCTGCTTTCTTCTTTGTAAGGAGAGGCAAGTATCTACTTGAAACAAAAACTCTTGAGGAGTCATCCTGACTCTGTTCCCACTCCACAGATGCTGTCAGACCTGCTGAGATTTTCCAGCATTTTCTGTTTTTATTTCAGATTCCAGCATCCACAATAATTTGTTTTTATCCAAGTATCTACTTGGTTTATTTCCGAATTCACATAGGCCGGAATTTTCTGGCTGTCCATGCCAGTGGGATCCTCTGGTCCTACCGACAGCTCACCAGGGTTTCCTGGCACTGTGGTGTGTAGTCAATGGGCCATCTCATTGACAGTGGCAGGACCAGAAGATCCCCACCATCACCGAATGTCTCCCACTACGAGAAAGGTACTATGGGGAGGCCAGAAAATACCCACCCCCTCATAGTTTTTATTTTGCAAATGTTATATTCTTCCCAGTACGTCGAGTCAAAAGGGAATCCAAAGCTGTTCGAATTGCAGTAATTTCTTTCAACAAATTACTAGGATATTTAACATTCTCTGTTTCTGTTTCGGCAAGTTTCATTTCGAATTGAAGCTGTCACCACACTGTCTTACACTTTCTGTCGGTCATATAGAAAATGTTCAATCCTCTTGCAAAAGCCTTACAGATCTCCCGCAGGATGGAGGGGTTGACTTCAGAAAGAGATTTGATTGGATTAAAAAGATCAAATTCAGATTTAAAATAAGAAATAAAATTGTGATCTTTGAGCAGAGATGTGTTAAATCTCCATAATCCAGATTTCAAATCCATCGCCTTGAGTGAAAATTGCAGAAAGGCAGCAGCATGATCAGAGATCACAATACTAACTGTAGAACAGGAAATCACAATGTAAAATTGTTTTTGGCGTGAAAATAAATCGATTCTGGTATTGCATTGGTGGGGAGCAGAGAAGCTGGTGACCTCTTTGTCCTTAGGGTATAATGTTCTCCAAACATCCCAGTCCATCGCATACAGACATTAATGCCTTCGCCTATTGTGTAGATGGATTTCTAGTTACAGGAAGTTTGTCAAAGGACTTAGGTGGCAGTTGAAGTCCTCTCCTATACATTAATTTGTTGTTGCTAATTCAGTAAAATTCATAAAGACTTTAGCAATAAAATCAGGAGATTAATTTGGAGGACCAGAAACATTCACTATCAAAAGACTTTCCCATGCAGTATTCCTTTTGATATTCACACTTCTTGCCCCTTTATCCTTCACACCGTTCTCGAGTCTAAATTGCAGGTTTTTGTTTATCAAAACCATGACCGTTTGGATACTAATCGAAAAGGAGGTAGAAACCACTTGTCCAACCTATTCCTGCTTCAGTTTCAGATGTTCTTTATCATCCCAGTTGAGTCTCTTGCATCAGTGCTATATCAACATCCTCCTATTTGAGGAAAGATAAAATCTATTTTCTTTTTAGTAGATGTATTTCCCATACATTCCATGAGCAGATTTGCAGTGTAGAAACTGCCATTACTCTGATGAAGGGTCATCTAGACTCAAAACCTTAGCTCCATTCTCTCTCCATAGATGCTGTCAGACCTGCTGAGATTTTCCAGCATATTCTGTTTTGTTTCAGATTCCAGCATGCACAATAATTTACTATCATCCGACTGCCATTACTTGTTCAGTAAAGTAGAATATCAATAAATAGAAAATTAACCTTTTACATGACATTGACTTTCCCTTTTTTGCCTGGGTGTACACCAAGCCTCACCTCCCACATCCCCAGTTGCACAAGAAGCACCAGCAACCTATTAAATTGTTGCTTTCCAACAAATTGACCTTGTCTGTACCCTAGCAAGAACACCAGTTACCAGCTAACGATACTCTAAACTCAACACAAGAACTATTTTAAACAAAATACCTTAGCTCTAAGGGAGTTTTCCTCATTGAATGTGAAGCCTTGTTTGACTGACCAAACATACATTCCATGTTTAGGACCAGGGGCCTCTCTCTTCAAAACAAAAATTCAAAATATAATATAAAGTGAGCGAGGCACCATCTTTGTAACTTAACCTTGCCCATTGAGACTGAAGTCACACACTTGCCTCCCACCTGTAGCACCAATCATATTTAACCTAATGAGAAGAAAACAAATATGTACAAAATTATTACAAGTATAGTTCTCATCCAGCCTTGGTATTGTACAACTTGCAAAGCGTGTTCTGTGATCGGAAAAAAATGAAGAATGTTATTCAAATGTACAAGTCGCACCATCTCTTAAATACAATATTTACTGAATGTATCATAGAAACCCTACTGTGCAGAAGGAGGCCATTTGGCCCATCAAGTTTGCACCGACAACAATCCCACCCAGGCTTATCCCACATGTTTACCCAACTAATCCCTCTAACCGACGCATCCCGGGACACTAAGGGGTAATTTAGCACGGCCAACGCACCTAACCTGCATATCTTTGGACTTTTCAGTAGTTTTCAATTGCTAGTCCATCCCTATTGAAATGATGAATATAAATACAAAATAAAAAGAATAAAATAAAGAGAAATATATGGTCACCTGCAACCTGTTAATCATATAATGCAGCTGAGGCATCTGAATTATTGCCTTCCACGGAATTTTAAAGTTTGTTTATTTGTGTCACAAATAGGCTTACATTAACACTGTAATGAAGTACTGTGAAAATCCCATAGTCACCACACTGCGGCGCCTGTTTGGGTAAACTGAGGGAGAATTTAGAATGGCCAATACACCTAACCAGCACATCTTTCGGATTGTGGGAGGAAACCGGAGAACCCGGAGGAAATCCACGCAGACAGGAACCCAAGCTGGGAATCGAACCCTGGTCCCTGGCGTTGTGAGGCAGCAGTACTAATCATTGTGCCACCCTCATGGAAGCCATGGCTTTAGCTGGGGTATCAAATATTTTTGTAGAGTTGTTGAGTTGACTCTCAGTATAGCTGGATACGTTCGGCCATTCTGTGCTCCGATGACCTTGGGTCATCTTCTAACTGCGTCTCTTTTGTATCGCTGGTAAAAACATCCTGATAGAAAGGGACCTTCGATCCATCAGAGTAAGGATACACACCACATCTAGCTTCCTTCATCACTTTTTGACAATCTTTGAAGTTGTGAAAATGCATAATTATGGGCTGGAATAATTGGTTGTCCCTGAGCCTCAGAGCAAGTGAACCATTTGCCCTTCCCAGTTTAATATGCTTGGCTTCCTTTTCTGTGTTTAGAAAGTGGTAGTCAGCTCTCAAAGAAATTAGGTGGCAGCTTACTCTCAGCTCCCTCCAGTAAACCGATAATCTGAACATTTTTCCTCTCTTAAATCATCTAAGATGTTCTGACATTGTGAGCTGTTTTTCGATAGACTATATACAGGCCTCTACCGAGGAAGTTGTGTTTTCCACAGTAAAATTTCTCTCCTCAGCATCAAGTCTTTTACCAGTATTCTGCAGTTCTATAGCATGAACACTGATGTTTAGCACTAATAGACCAAGTTTTTCATCAATGCTAATATCATTGAGGTCAATCATCAGTTGTAATGCCTTTGAAAGTGCTAAATCAAGAGCTGACTCAGTCACCATGTTGAAGAACGGGTACCTCACTAGTTGCCTCTGGCTGATCTTTCTTATCAGTGGTTTACTCCGTCTTTCTCTGAATTTTGTCAGCAGAGTTTGGCCAAAACTCTGAGACATAATGGCCCATAACTTCAGTGGAGCTATCTCCGCAGACCCCAGCGTGCCACCGGAGGGCCCTAACCATATCTCCTTATGACGAGGCCAGACTGGGTGTGCCTATTGAGGTCCAGCTTGGAAATAGCAGTTTTGCGTTGAAAACAGAGGGATTTCCCTGCTGTTATTAAAGGTATGTTGAAGCTTTATTAAATGTTCTTTTGCTATTTATTTTAAGTAGTAAATCCTATTAATAAGAACATAACATAAGTAGTAGGAACAGGAGTAGGCCATCTGGCCTCTTGAGCCTGCTCCACTATTCAATAAGATCATGGCTGATCTTTTCGTGGATTAAGCTCCACTTACCCGCCCGCTCACCATAATCCTCAATTCCTTCACTGTTTAAAAATCTATCTATCTTTGCCTTAAAAACATTCAATGAGGTAGCCTCAACTGCTTCACTGGGCAGGGAGTTCCACAGATTCACAACCCTTTGTGTGAAGAAGTTCCTCCTCAACTCAGTCCTAAATCTGCTTTCCCTTATTTTGAGTCTATGTCCCCTAGTTCTGGTTTTACCTGCCAGTGGAAACAACTTTACAACTTTCCTTCTATCTTATCTATTCCCTTTATAATTTTATAGGTTTCTATAAGATCCCTCCTCATTCTTCTAAATTCCAATGAATATAATCCCAGTCTATTCAGTCTCTCCTCATAAACCAACCCTCTCAATTCAGAATCAATCTAGTGAATCTCCACTGCACCCTCTTCAGTGCCAGTACATCCTTAAGTAAGAAGACTGTACTCCAGATGTGGCCTCACCAGCACATTTTACAGCTGCAATATGGCACAGTGGGTGGCATGGTGGCACAGTGGTTAGCACTGCTGCCTCAGTGCCAGGAACCCAGGTTCAATTCCCGGCTTGGGTGACTGTGTGGAGTCTGCACGTTTTCCCCGTGTCTGTGTGGGTTTCCTCCGGGTGCTCCGGTTTCCCCCCACGTCCAAAGATGTGCGAGTTAGGTTGATTGGCCATGATAAATTGCCTCTTAGTGTCAGGGGGACTAGCTAGGGTAAGTGCATGGGGTTATGGGGATAGAGCCTGGGTGGGATTATGGTTGGTGCAGACTCAATGGGCCGAATGGCCTCCTTCTGCACTGTAAGATTCTATGATTCTAACAATGTCCCTATTTTTAAACTCCATCCCTCTAGTAATGAAGGACAAAATTCCAGTTGCCTTCTTAATTACCTGCTGCACCTGCAAAACAACTTTTTGCGATTCACATACAAGGACACCCAGGTCCCTCTGCACATCAGCGGCTGCAATTTTTTTTACCATTAAATAATAGTCCATTTTGCTGTTATTCCTACCAAAATGGATGACCTCACATTTATTATTATTATTGGCTCATTCAAAACGTAACTTTTATTTTTTATTTTTTTGTGGGTCATGGGTATCGTTGGCTGACCAGCATTTATTGCCCACCCCTAGTTACCCTTGAAGGGCACTTAAGAGTCAACCATGTTGCTATGGCTCTGGAGTTGCATGTAGGCCAGACCAGGTAAGGATGGCAGATTTCCTTCCCTAAAGGACATTAGTGAACCAGATGGGTTTTTCCTGACAACCACCAATCAGTAGATTCTTAATTCCAGATTTTTTAATTGAATTAAAATTCCACCATCTGCCGTGGCAGGATTCAAACCCAGGTCTCCAGATCATTAACTGAGGATTAACAGTCTGGCGATAATACCATTAGGCTATCATCTCCACTATGATTGAAGAGGAGTATTTAATGTATATGGATTTTGCTATTTGTTCTAAATCTGAAACTATTTCAATCTGCATTATATTCTAATTTTACATGTGGCATGCTTTTAAGTGTTTGTATGTTTTTATTTAGAATATGGAAACTGAAAATTTAATTGGGAAGATGAGAGGCCAGAACTTCTCCGACCATGATTTGGATATCTGCATGAGGTTGAGCAAAAGAGAGTTCACGTTTTGGCCATGGAAAATCTAAATGTGTTTATTATTAGTATTCTTCTGTCTTGCTTATTTAATTTATAGTTATCTCATATTTAACTTCTGTATGTTTCAATAAAGCATTTGTATAATTTCATATTTAAATGTTTTGTTTCAATAAAAGCCTTCGTAGCATTTTGTAGTTTCATGGATAGCATTTATTAACAAAAATAATGTTATAAATACCAAACTTTAAAACCATATTAACATTTAACAAAACTTTTTACTTTAGCGGCTGCACTATGGCATTTTGTTTAATTGCCTCATTTTTTCAAATTTCTTAAAATATATTTTTTCTCTAACACTATCAATAAAATATTTTAGACATTAACACAACAGTTCTGTTGTCTCTAAACAAAGAGGTGAGGGGGAAAGGGAGGGAGGGAAGGGTTTGGATATAAAAACTGTATAGAATCATTAAAACCCTACAGTGCAGAAGGAGGCCATTCGGCCCATCGGGTCTGCACTGATTAAAAATCCCACCTAGGCCCTATCCCCGTAACCCCATATATTTATCCCACTAATCCCTCTAACCTATGCATCCCGAGAGACTAAGGAGTAATTTAGCATAGCCAATGCACATCCTTGGACTGTGGGAGAAAACCCACGCAGACACAAGGAGAATGTGCAAACTCCACACAAACAGTGACCCAACCTAGGTCCCTGGAGCTGTGAGGCAGCAATGCTAACGACTGTGCCACCGTGCTGCCTTCGACGTAGGCCCGGAAGAGTCAGACTATGTACATGTAACCTGACTCTTTGCCTACGTCGAAATCTCAAAAAGGACTTCAATTAAAAAGCCAAGCTAAAAGCGTGATGTACCAGTGGTGATAGAACATGACTCCATATTTTCAATCTGCACTGGATTCTGCCATAGTTCACATCAGCTTGCCGGAGACTTGCACATACTTAAGAAATACTTTCCTAAAGCATTTGAATTAGCCAAACTGCAACAGGATCAAAGTTGCATCAGGGAGACTCTTGAAATTGGGATAAACACTGCTTAAAATATATAGCAAAATCCAATTGCACTTCAGCTGAGATTTATTCCAGACATTAACATCCACCTTGTATTAGATGAATGCACCTTTTACTGGAATTAGTTGTCATGACAAAGTTGTAATTTGTTTTTCACTTTGTGTATTACATATATATGGCAACTATCTTTTTTAAAACGTTTACAAAATAAAGCGCACAAAGTATGCTGCTGCCTCTACTCGCTGCAGCTGGACCAAATAATGTGTGCAAATAAGTAAGGGAAAAAACTCCCCTGTCATCAGCGCAAGTAACAGAAGTGAGGGTGAGATTGCAGCTCACTGCTTCAATGCTGTCAGATCTCCAAACCTGAACTGGAGGTTCAAACTTGCCGCTCTTCCAGCACACGTGCATATGCCAGGGCTTCCATGTTGTCCTGACAATGGCCATCGCCAAAATGAAACAGTGAAAAAGCTGCGTCAGCCCCACGTTACTTTTTTTCACTGCTTTTAATGAGGCAACATCATTTACATTCATTTTAATAAGTTAACATATCGTTAAAGAGTTTCCTCGCCATATGTTCCCCCCCCCCCCCCCCCCCCCCCCCAAATAAACAACCCCTCCCAGACAACAAAAAAGTTACCCCAAGTCACCAGTTTACAATTCGTTGGCTCACATGAATCAGGGTTTGGCTTCTGACTGCTTTAGCTGTCCCCTACCGCCCCCCCCCCCCCCCCGCCTGGAAAATTTGGAAACACGAGGCTGTCTCGTTCTGAGACACGGGTTCATTAATAAGTCTGCTGGCGAGACTCCTGTTGTTGCGTGTGGAGTGGTCCAATAGCACATCTTGGGACACTAAGGGGCAATTTAGCATAGCAAATCCACCTAACCTGCACATCTTGGAAGCATATGTCAGGCATAATGGGCTTAAGCCGGCATTCAGGCCGGAAGGTACGGGCCAACATGGAGTTTTCACTCTCAATGTAATTGAGTGTGAGCTGTATGAAAACAATCAATAAAAGGATTTATAGCAGAGCAGCGTCAGAGCTCAAAGGAAAAAAAATAACCCAATGCCTGTGTTATGTGACCCCCCCTACCCCCCTGCCCCCCAACCACCACTCCATCTGTTGCATTTTTGTTTTCTTTTTGACCGTAGAATTCACAAACTGACAACCATGTTCAAGGTTTGGTGTGTCGTAATTATGGAATGAAGTGGGGAGAAGAGCTGTAGTTATGGAATGAAGGGGAGGAGGGGGTAAAGAAGACCCTATGTAACAGGGAGGACCCTATGTAAAGCTGAGGAGATGCAACAGTGCATGTGAGTTGTGCAATGCAACAATACATGATCATACTGCAATGTTCTCAATGTGACAAGTATTTAATAAATTTGAGTTTGAGGTGAGAATTGTCCAGTTAAAAGTTTACTGTTCAATTAAGCATTTGCCACGTGTATGCGACTCCCAACATGAAAGTTTAGAAAAGACCAAAAGTAAAGAAATATGTTGAAATGTAAATTTGAGGTTAGGAATTACATAGCGATTATAAACATCTGAAACTCCATACTTAGAAGCTTGATATCCTCCAAATTGCTCCAATGTGTTTAAGCCTTGTAACATACTCCGAGATATTCTTCTCCGTGATCTCGAAATTACATGGGATAATTGCATGAGAATGCTTAATGCCTTTGTTTGAAATTCCTCTCTGCTACTTTAGTGGAGAGGCTTAGCAGGTTAAAATAAATTGGTTGACACCAAGTAAAATAGGGAAGAAAGCAGTTTCGTACAAGTGTTATGCAATACCTTGTAGTCTGCACAGAAATACTTGATCTTTGCAGCATGCAAACAGGCCAGATGTCAACTAGGCTGTGCCAGCATTTACTCTCCACAGAACAAATAGTTCTAATCACATTTACCAATCCATTTTCTGTATCCTTGCAATCCCTTTTCTTATATCCATCCATTCAATTTAAATTTTGAATGTTGATGTTGTTTCTAGCTCAACCACTAACCCTGTCCATTGTTCCAAATCTTTTTTATCTTGTACCTATGGCTCTGTGTTCTTGACCTCTAAGAAGTCTCACAACACCAGGTTGAAATCCAACAGGTTTAGTTGGTATCACAAGTTTTCAGAGTGCTGTTCCTTCATCAAGTTTCAGACTCACCTGATGAAGGAGCAGTTCTCCGAAAGTTTGTGATACCAAATAAACCTGTGAGACTTCTTACTGTGCCCACCCCAGTCCAACGCCAGCATCTCCACATCTTGACCTCTAAATTAACAGAAGCAGTCGCCTACCATCTATTCTGTCCCATCCTTTTACAATTATAAACACTTAGGAACATAGGAATTACTAGGCTAAAAAGATCAAGGTGCATCAAGTTTGTCTTCTACCGTCCTAGGCGTCACATGATACCACAGTAATAGAGCTGTTGCCATCAATCTCTGTCAATTAGCCTACAACAAACTGAGATATGAGGCAAAGTAAGTGCCAGTAATGGAAAGCATTGGGAACCATTGGTTCGAGATCATCTGTTCTTAGCAAGCATGATATGTTTATGTCATATTTCAAATTACTCAATACTATGTACCAAAATATTTTCTGTTTTATATATTATTCCTTAATTTGCATAGTTTATAACAAAATCAGACCCAATTTTTCTAAGTCTTTCTCCACATTTATATTTCCTTATGTCGGGCAACCTCCTTATGAAACTGGGTAGCACCCTATCTAAGACCTCAATACACTTATACTGTGAATGCCTGCCTATACTGTGTACAATACTTACTGAAATTTTAATTAGCCTTATCATTACCCCTTGGTTCTTGTGTGCTACACATCTGAAGGTAAGACCTTGAATTCAATTATTTTTTTTAGAAAAAGGAAGAACAACCATGTCAAGCAGAAATAAAAAGTGGAAAATGCTGGAAATACTCAGCAGTTCAGGCAGCATAGAATCCCTGCAGTGCAGAAGGAAGCCATTCGGCCCATCGAGTCTGCACCGACCACAATCCCACCCAGGCCCTACCCCCACACATTTTACCCACTAATCCCTCTAATTTACGCATCTCAGGACTCTAAGGGGCAATTTTTAACTGAGCCAATCAACCTAACCCGCACATCTTTGGACTGTGGGAGGAAACCGGAGCACCCGGAGGAAACCCACGCAGACACGAGGAGAATGTGCAAACTCCACACAGACAGTGACTTGAGCCGGGAATCGAACCCGGGACCCTGGAGCTGTGAAGCAGCAGTGCTAACCACTGTGCTACCATGCTAGCATCCGTGGAAAGAAAAATATTTCCAGTTGATGACATTAATGAGAAACTGAGGCATTGCCTTAAATGATCTGTGAAGTTGTACACTCCAGTTCCTCTTGTCTTTCACAGCACCGAGCCTGTAATTATCCTATAGTGTCATTTTAAGAGTTAGTGAGGGATAAGTAGAGTCAATCATAAATATTTAAAAACATGATAAATCACTATAGAACTAGTTCTAAATTCTACAAATTGGGGTGTTACTTTCTCAATCCTCATTCCAGAAAGTTATATATATTGTTTGTATAAAGATTCAATATTATACTGGAAAATACTGATGCAGCAACAATAATCTCTCCCTCAATGTCTACAAAACGAAGAGGATTGCCATCGACTTCAGGAAGCGTAAAGAAGAACATGCCCCTGTCTACATCAATGGGAATGAACTAGAAAGGGTCGAGAGCTTTAGGTTTTTAGGTGTCCACGTCACCAACAACTTGTCCTGGTCCCCCCATGCCAACACTATAGTTAAGAAAGCCCACCAATGCCTCTACTTTCCCAGAAGACGAAGGAAATTTGGCATGTCAGTTACGACTCTCACCAACCTTTACAGATGCACCATAGAAAGCATTCTTTCTGGATGTATCACAGCTTGGTATGGCTCCTGTTCTGCCCAAGACAGCAAGGAACTACAAAAGGTCTTGAATGTAGCCCAATCCATCACGCAAACCAGCCTCCCATCCATTGACTCTGTCTACACTTCCTGCTACCTCGGCAAAGCAGCCAGCATAATTAAGGACCCCACGCACCCTGGACATTCTCTCTTCCACCTTCTTCCGTCGGGAAAAAGATACAAAGGTCTGAGGTCACATACCAACCGACTCAAGAACAGCTTCTTCCCTGCTGTTGTCAGACTTTTGAATGGACTTACCTCACATTAAGTTGATCTTTCTCTACATCCTAGCTATGACTGTAACACTACATTCTGCACTCTCCCGTTTCCTTCTCTATGAACGGTATGTTTTGTCTGTATAGCGCGCAAGAAACAATATTTTTCACTGTATGTTAATACATGTGACAATAATAAACCAAATCAAAAAAATATTGTATTTTTATGCTATAGTTTTCCACTCTTAGCAATGACTAAAACTCCAGTTGCTCTTATTTTATCTCGCTATTGTTTTACCTCATTTTTAAAAACACATTCCAAGTCTTTGACATTAGTTATTTTCTTTCCCCTTTTCTATTGGTTAATAATAGCTTGTTCTTCACCTTAGTATTTATAAGAGGGCCAATAAAAAGGCTCCAGGCAGAAAAGATGGGTTAAAGTTGCGGCTTAGTTAAATTTCTTCCGATGTGCGGCAAATTTGATAGTATTTGGCAGTCAGACCAGGCAGAGATTAAAAACAACACATGATGCATTACTGCCTGTTTTGCACCTATTGCCCACCAAGATCTATGTGAACAATAGTGAGACCCAGGAATCACACACAGAATCTTTACCATAATGCTGCATGTTACTGTGGAATGTGGCTTGTGCTGCCAAGTAGATCTCCTCATCTTCAGTAGATGAATGGAACATACACTCCATCAGATTGACGTTCAGGTTATAAACTGACAGACAATTTATTTAACACAGAACAGGTGAATGAACAGTATGCAATGCAAACGTATGTAATTATAGTTATTTGCATACTTTGCTATCATTCATAATACTTCAAAACCAATAAAGCTGCTCCTCCCTGAGTGCTCTCTCAACATAAATTGAGCTTTGAAAACAGCTGTTCACTTCCTATGTGGTGAAACACAATCTTGGGAGTTGCTGACTTAATGCTGTCTCTTTTTAAGCTTCAAACAGAGGTAAATTTAGCCACAAAAGTATCATTCCAAATCCTTTCAAGATGTATTGAAACAAAGCCAATCGGAGAAGAAATGAATTTCCTTTACCTATATTTAAGAGTGGGTGGCTCCATACTTGAAGTGTGAGGTAATAGAATTATCCCAACAATACTTGTGGGATCTGTCAGTAGTATTTTGCAACAAGTAATTTGGGTCCGGCCACCATAAAAGATAGAAATTAGCTAGGAATCAACCAGGGGAAATAAAATCAAATACCAATAGTAACAGTAGATTGGATATATATTTCCAAATGTTGAATATTTGTGATAGTTGGAGCTTGATAATTTAGCCATCCAGAAAAGATTAGATTTGCATTTATCGAGCACCCTACTTGGCCACTTATGTACTTTGATCACAGTTGTAATGCAGGAAACACAGAAGCCAATTTCCACACAGAAAAGGTCCACGGACAATAAGGTAGGCTCTTATAATGATGTTGGTTGAGTTGTGAATTATTGGCCTCAGAACCTTTGACGGTGCAGCACCTCCTCAGTGTTGCACTGGATTCTTAGCCTAGATTTTATACTCAAATCCCAAGGCTGGGATTTTCTGTCTCTTGTCAGTGGCAGGCATACTCTTGGGCAGGATGGGAAAATTTGGAGAGCGGCCAAAAGCCAGCGGTGGGCATCATGTTCTTTTACACCGATAACTTGTCTGTGTTCCAAGTAGAATGTGAACCAGACAGGTAGCCATTTTCTGAATCAACTTGGTTGTCAAACCCCATTATTGCATTGGTAATGAACATTCAGAGTCACTAATGTAAAACTGAGAAACGTTTAATTTTATCAATGCAATACAAGCCATAATGAGTTAAGCACATCTGAACTTGATTAGTGTAGGTTCACTAATCAGACTAAGTTGATGTAGTTCTGAAATAGTGATCACACTCTCTCCGACTTGTCATTAATAAAGTGATGGCAATCATTACAATAATCACTTTCTTGGTTCGAGAACAAATCAATTGGATTCAAGTTGTAAGAGACTATTGCATTGTTATTATCTGCAGTGGAATTTTTGCTCATAAGAGTATGGGTCAGAGAATGTTTTAAGTTTATTTATTAGTGTCACAAGTAGGCTTACATTAACACAACAATGAAGTTACTGTGAAAATCCCCTAGTTGCCACACGTCCGGCAACTGTTCGGGTACACTGAGGGAGAATTTTAGCTTGGCCAATGGGCCCAACCAGCACGTCTTCAGAATACAAATCAATTGGATTCAAATTGTAAGGGTCAATTGTGCTATTGCGAATGGAGGCTGCAGTATTACCTCCAACTATTCGTGGCTCCATTTAAGAGTAAGAGATAATCAAACTATCCCTTAGCTGACAAATCTCATGTGATCCATATTTTGCAACATTAGGTCACCATAGAAATTGTGAACATTAGCTGCAACATTATTAGGGAAGAAATCAACTATCTATGCTGGTGTTTCGCAAACATCTTTACCCTGATGTTGAAAGGATCATTAAGCAAAAACCAACAATGCCAAGCAGTCCAAGGTTGCATGGTGCACGAGTTCATTTCAGCGTGAAGCTCCGAACATATCCCTTCCAACCTCAGCAGAGCCAGAGTATAAGGGCCATGGGTTAAGGAGCAAGCAAGCAATGACATTCATGAGATATTTAGCAGGTTTTAAGAGACTGACAATGCTCCTTTAGATCTTACAAATTAATCATGGGCAGCAAGGTGCAGAAACTAATTTTCTGTCAGTGAAGTCTGCACATTGAACACTTTATATTTTAACTGTAGGCTAGAAATGGACTTTTGTATTACACCCTGAAACACGCTCCTAGTTCATGTATGTCAGTTATATCTAATTAAAAAGTATTACTGGAGCTAGGGAAGGACTCTGTGGTCTAAGACCATGTTTGACATATATTTGCATTTTTACAAATTCTATGTAGCCAGAGAATGGCCTTCATATTATTGCTTTGGTCATTAGTCATAAGTTTGCAGAATGATATCAGATTATATTTGAAATTTACTTTCATTTTATAAAGTGTGACTCCACCAATAAAATGTTGCAGTATTTTTTGTGGTGTAATATAAGCTCACAGTAAATATTTTCCATTTTGAAACATTTAATTACTGTCGCCAAAGAAGTGAATAATTATTTTAATAGTGGCTCCCCACGCATAGCATTACATTTTGACTGTATTTTTTCGCTGAAAATCTATGGCAGTATCGCACTATAATTTAATCCTCTGAAGACCACAGTAGCATTTTTGGACCATGTTCAACGATATTCAAAAGCAATGTCATCCTATTACTATGTAACTGAGATTTTCATGTTCAATCATGGTTTCGATACCACAGGCTGGGCATGAGATTGAACTGGCTGCCAGTAGTCCTAACTTACTATAACTCATTAAGCTTAATCCAACAAACCTAATCTCACAGTCATAAACCAAAACATTTGTTCTTCTCAGGGTCTATTTTGCAATCACTCACGGCAATCAATTTTATGTGCAGGAATAATAGATTCATGTACAACACTTTTAGTCTTCCCATATGAATAAATAGTCATATTTGGCACTCTTTCCATGTACAAAATCATGCCTATTTTAAAATAACTAGTCTGGGAATTCTAAAAATTAAAGTACAGCTTCAATATAAAGACAACCCATATTTCAAAATACAGTATTTTTATCATAAGCAATGGCTTTGTTTTATTGCAATTGGAATAGAATTAGAAATAGCACAATCTGCATTCCTTTCATGCTTAATCATCTCCACGAGTACATTATGAGGCTACTGACACAGGGATGTCTAATTGTCAGAATTAAGCAGACAAAAACCATGACTGACTTGTGTTAGAACAGGCATACGGACACCAGAATTATAAAATTGTTATCATCTTGTCAGTTGTTTCAACGTGTAGGTCAGGTCGGCTGAAGTTTGCCTTGTCAAACTAAATAAGCGAAGATATTTTCTCACCTCACCTTTTCTTGATTCCATCAATATCTGTCGGTGCTGATAGCCTATCTTTTTGGTTCACGTGTTAACATTTTTTCTTCTGAGTAAGAAACTGGCATGTTCAAATTTCAACATGCGACTTAATCTACAGTGCATTACAAAGATCAATCTGTATTGTCACTCTGTCCTTTGGATGAAACATTAAATCTATTTGCCTGCTCTGGTGGATGTTAAAAAGATTTCATGGTGCTATTTGAGCAAGAAAAGATAGCTTTCAACCAGCACTATCAGAAACAAATTAACTGGTTATTCAGTTCAACAGATTTGCTTACGAATATTTTGGAGAAATTAATTGTACATGAAGTGCTATTGTTCATTCCAAGTTCAGTGGCCAGCCAAAGTACTTTTCCACTGTTGGCAGAGTGTGCAGCAACTCCTCCCAAATAAGATATAAATTAAATTGGGCGGTGGTGAAAACTCTTTCCATTTTACTCCCTCAAATTCCTTAATGCCAACCTCAGGAAGCTCCCGTCTACACAGGTCGATCCAGTGCCATGTCATGGTTCAATTTCTGAATAATTATACTTTTGTGGTCTCTTTGGGCAAGATTTGACAACTTATTGCCAACAATGTAAATTCTGTTTTGCCACTAATTATATATTTAATGGGTACTGGCCTGCAGGTTCTGAACATAATTTCACTTATTAGCATACCTATGGCATAAAAATGTTCTTTGTTCCTTATTGGTAGCAAAATCAAAAGTGCAAATATGAGCATTTTTACAATTTGGAAACGATAAAGATAGTTCTCCAAACTCAAACCACTTATAATCCTTGGGTTTCAGTCCAGTACTTTGTAACTTCATTGTCAATTTCCCATAATGTAAATAATGTACCACTATATTGTACTCCATTTATTTATAGATTCCTCGGTTTTCAAAATTTTTAACAGGAATTTGAGATTAACACCCACAATCTGTAACTTCATGGCTTGCAAATCCCCCCACTCTACCATTATCACCAAGCCAGGGGGATCAACCCTGGTTCAATGAAGAGTGCAGGAGGGCATGCCAGGAAAAAAAAATGAGGTGTCAACCTGGTGAAGCTACAAAACAGGACTACTTGCGTGCCAAATAGCATAAACAGCAATTAATGGGTGGGACTTTTATTCATTAGTGGGACATAGGCGTTGCTGAATGGTCAGCATTTATTGCCCATCCCCAACTGCCCTTGGAGTGCAGTTGAGACTCAACCGCATTGTTGTGGCTCTGGAGTCAAATGTAGGCCAGACCAGGTAAGGACAGCAGCTTTCCGTCCCTAAAGGACATTAGTGAACCAGATGGGTTTTTCTGACAGTCGACAATGATTTCATGGTCATCAGTAGATTCTTAATTCCAGATATTTTTTATTAAATTCAAATTCCACCAAGCTAAGCAATCCCATAACTAATGGATTAGATCTAAGTTCTGTAGCCTTGCCACATCCAACTCTGAATGGTGTGGACAATTAAAGAACTCACTGGAGGCGGAGACTCCGTAAATATCCCCATCCTCAATGTGGAGGAGCCCACCACATCAGTGCAAAAGATAAGGCTGAAGCATTCGCAACAATCTTCAGCCAGAAGTGCCAGGTAGCTGATTCATCTCGGCCTCCTCTGGAGGTCCCCAGCATCATAAATGTCAGTCTTCAGCCAATTCAATTGTGGATTGCCGTGTTTCAAGAAGGCAGCTCACCATCATCTTCTCAAGGGCAACAAGGGATGGACAATAAATGCTGGGCAGCCAGCGATGCCCATGTCCCATGAATGAATAAAAATAAAATCAAGAAATGGCTAAAGACACTGAATGCTGCAAAGGCTATGGCCCCTGACAACATTCTAGCAATAGTACTGAAGACTTGTGTACCTAGCCAAGCTGTTCCAGTACAACTACAGCACTGGCATCTACCCAGCAATGTGGAAAATTGTGCAGGTGTGTCCTGTATACAAGAAACAGGACAAATCCAACCCAGCCAATTACTGCCCCATCAGTCCACTATCGATTGTCAGTTAAGTGATGGGAGGGTCATCAACAGCGCTATCAAGTGACACTTACTCGGCAATAATCTGCTCATGGATGCTCAGTTTGGATTCCACCAAGGTCACTCAGCTCCCGTCTTCATTACAACCTTGGTACTAATATGGACAAAAGAGTTGAAAGTCAGAAGTGAAGTGAGAGTGACTGCCCTTGATATCAAAGCAGCACGTGACCAAGTATGGCATTTAAGAAGCCTAGCAAAATTGGAGTCAACAGGAATCAGGTTGGAGTCATACCTGGCATAAAGGAAGATGGTTGTGGTGATTGGAGGTCAATCATCTCAGCTCCAGGACATCACTTCAGGGTAGTGTCCTATGCCCAACCATCTTTAGCTGCTTCATTAATGACCTCGCTTCCATCATAAGGTCAGAAGTGGGGATGTTTGCCAATGACTGCACAATGTTCAGTATCATTTGCGTCTCCTCAGATACCGAAGCAGTTCGTGTCCAAATCCAACAAGACCTGGAAAATATCCAGGCTTGGGTTGAAAAGTGGCAAGTAACATTTGCACTATACACAGGTGCCATGCAATGATCATCTCCAACAAGACAGAGTCTAACTATTGCCCCCTTAACATTCAAAGGTATTACCGTCACTGAATTCCCCTACTACAACATCCTGGGGGTCCCCACTGACCAGAAACTGAACTGGATTAGCCATATAAATATAACAGCTACCAGAGCAGGTCAAAAGGCTGGGAATACTGTGGCGAGTAACTCACCTTTTCCTTTGCTAGGTAAATTCTTCATTATCTAATTGATTTGACATATAATAGTTAGTACTTACAGTAATTGTTTTATCCTATATGTTTGGTCTCTAGTTAGAGTTCTTCAGAGTTTTTCTATTTTCTGCTACTCAAGAGTGTAGTTTGTTAAAACCATCATTTATTTCAGCTCTGTGTAAATCTTTGGATCTCTGCATGAGGTTGGACTTCTTCCTCCAGATCTCTGTTACTTAGACATCTGTCATTAGATCACAGTTACATCAGCATCACATGCATCGGATGTTAACCTTTTACTCGGTTGAGACCTTGCTTGACATTTTGCTATCCCAAAGTGATCTTGATGAATTTTTTTGGAGAATATCAAGCTGAAATGTTCTCAGAATTATTATTCTGTCATTAAAAACCAGGAAATCATCAATAATTGTGAGGTTCTTTATCTGTTTGAATACTCCTGTACAACTGGGTTTTAGGAGTATAGTCTGGCCATCCTCCCAGACAGTATTCCTTTATGTGGACACATTCGTCATCTTGCTGTTGTGCTTGTTTTATCTCCTGCAGCTTCTTTGCATGGCCGGTAGATGTTTAGCAATGAATGATGTATTTATACACTCGCATCTCTTTGATGAAATAGAAATCCTTCAATTTGATGCCTTCAACTAGTATTCTTGATAGTGCTGTCATTTGATACTTCCCTTGGACATACTCAGTTACCGAATCATACCTCATTAGTCTGAAGCATTAAATTTTAGGAGCGATCTGTGCAATTCCTTGTTCAGAAGAGTGACTAATAGCTTTGATCAGTTTCAATTTTTAAACTGCAATCCCATTACGTAATCTGAAGACTTCTCGTATGCCCATATTGCTGCCAATGCTTCCTTCTCAACTGTCATGTATCTTTTTCTGTGTCTGAATGATCTTGAGACATAATAAACTGGTCTACAGTTACCATCCCTTTGTATATGGAATAAAACTGCACTCAGACCTGTAGACAATTCACCTGCTGCAACTATGGTCCACAGTTCTGGACTATATTCCGCCAAAGTTTCTGGGGAAATTAGAAGATTTCTCATCTTCTCAAACATTTTGCTGGTCCACATTCCACCACCACTCTCGATCTTGTCTCAACTGCTGTCTCAAGGGCTCATTCATTTCCTGCCTACTTGGTTGACCACTCCCTGCAAGTCCTGTTGCCCTGTTGTGGAAACTCTCTAATTGACTTCGTTTCCTGTGGGTTGGCTGTCATTCCTGAGGCTTGTGTGGTGTGTCCTAAAAACATAATCAAAGGTTTTGCAAATTTACATTTCTCGTTCAATGTCAAACCTGCATTCTGTGGAAATTTCAGGACTGATTTCACCCTATAGTTGTGTTGTTCCCTTGTGGAGCCATGTATGAATATGTCATCCATATGCCCTGAGTATGTCAACCATCCATGCCTTCTAAGATCTGAGACAGTGTTCTCTGGAATATTTCTGAAGCAGACACAATTCCAAATAGTTATCCATTAAAGCAATAAAGATTGAGTGGCATTATAAACGTGATCAGCAGTCTGGGCTCTTTGTCCAGAGGCAACTGCCAAAATCCTCTTTTTGCATCCAATTAGTGAATAGAGTACTCTTGGCTAGTTTGGTCATTGGCAGATTCCGCATTCCACTTTAGATGAGTCAAGTCCATGCAGATTTAAATTGATCCATTTGGCTTTGTAACTATGACCATTCCAGAAAAGCACTATCTCATTATGGTTACTGGGGAGATAACTCCCTGCTGTGGCATGAGCTCAATTTTTGCCTCGACTTTGTCCAAATGTCGGTGAGGAACCTTCCTCGACGTAAAGAGGCAAATTGGTTTTGCATCAGCTCTTGGGGTATTCTGTCTAGAGTTTTCCCATAATCCTGGAGATACATTCCTGAATGTGCCACTGCACTGCTCATCAGCAACTTCATCAACGTTATAGGTCAGCTTCAATAGTAAACATGCCTTCCTGTTTAATAATTCTTGGTTCTGTATGATGTACAGAGGTTCAATAACTTATTGATCTTTGCATTTTGATTTTGCCAGGTGATTTTTTAGTGCAGTCCCAACTGAACCTTTTAGAACCTTAGAATCTTCGCAGTACAGAAAGAGGCCATTTGGCCCATTGTGCCTGCACTGACAACAATCCCACCGAGGCCCTATCCCCGTAACCTCATGCATTTACCCTGTTGATCTCCCTGACACCAAAGGGCAACTTAGCATAGCCAATCCACCTAACTCACACATCTTTGGACTGTTGGAGGACACCAGAGCACCTAAAGGAAACTCACACAGACATGGGAGGGAATGTGCAAACTCCTCACAGTCACCCAAGGCTGGAATTAAACCCGTGTCCCTGGCGCTGTGAGCCATCAGTGCTAACCACTGTGCCACCATGCCTCCCCTGTAACTGGATGGATGGATGATGGCTGTAAGTGTAACATGCTTAAACTACTTCATCTGATAAGACTGAAACACTTGCTCCTGCATCTAATTTTAAATTCTGTGGTGTGTCTAAAGTTTAATGTTCCAGTATTTGTTTGTCCACAGACTCTGAAGGCGGAAGAGCAGGTGGTGAAAAAGGTATATGGGACACTTGCCTTTATCGATCGAGGCATAGATTACAAAAGCAGGGAAGTCATGTTGGAGTTGTATAGAATTTTGGTGAGGCCACAGCGAGAGTACTGTGTGCAGTTCTGGTTGCCACGTTATAGGAAGGATATGATTGCACTGGAGGTGGTGCAGAGGAGATTCACCAGGATGCTGCCTGGGATAGAACATTTAAGTTATGAAGAGAGATTGGGTAGGTGAGGGTTGTTTTTGTTGAAACAAAAACTGAGGGGTGGCGTGATCGAGGTGTACAAGATTGTGAGGGATGTAGATAGGGAGCAGCTGTTTCCCTTAGTTGAAGGGTCGGTCACAAGGGGACATTGGTTCAAGGTGAGGGGCAGGAGATTCAGGGAGCATGGGAGGAAATACTTTTTTACCCAGAGGGTGGTGACGGTTTGGAATGAGCTGAATGGGAGGGTGGTAGAGGCAGATTGCATCACATCCTTTAAAAAATATCTGGATGAGCACTTAGCCTTGAATGTTGTGATGTGCCATGGGCCAAGTGTGGCAGATGGGATTAGGTGGGAGTTCAGGTGTTTCTAATGTGTTGGTGCAGACTCAATGGGCCAAAGGGCATGTTTTGCACTGTATGATTCGATTATTTATTTTCTGCCAACTGTACTGCTCATGGGAAAGTTATTTCTTTTCTCTGTGATTCTCCCACTTCTTGTATGTGGTTTGGCTTTAATATTTTATCTTTCTTTCTGTAGGCTGTGTTTGAGATTGGCAAACAATGTCCAAGCTTCCACAGTTATGGCACTCTCCTCCCCTTACTGGGCATTCTTCCCACTTGTGCAGGTTTTTCCTGTCGCACCAAGAGCATTTCAAGATGGCGCTTGGTGTGCTTTTCCCCATTTTCATGTGCTTCTCTTTTGGTGCACTTTCCCTCTTCTGCCCGACACATTGATGGCCTCATTCATTCGTTTCCTTGGAACCTTACTTTGCCAGTGAACAAACACTCTATTTTGCTTTTTGAGTTCAGGTTGCCTCACAATTTGGACTGCCTTAATTAGAGTTGCATCTTCTCTTGTTTGCTGTTCCCATGTGCCTTCTCTTAAAGAAAATGAACCCACAACATTTTTGCCCAATTGTCTTTGAGCAATTAGATTTATTTGCTGTACAAGGCGCAATGCACTAAGGTATATGGGTGGAATTCTTTGAGAACATTACACGTGCAGTGGACAAGGGGAACCTGTGGATGTGGTGTATCTGGCATTTGACAAGCTGCCGCACCAAAGACTGCTACATAAGATAAAGGTGCACGGTGTTACGGGTAATGTATTAGCATGGATAGAGGATTGGTTAACTAACAGAAAGCAAAGAGTGAGGGTAAATGGGTATTTTTCTGGTTGGCAATTAGTGACTAGTGGTGTGCCTCAGGGATCAGTGTTGGGACCGCAATTGTTTACGATTTACATAGATGATTTGGAGTTGGAGACCAAGTGTATTATGTCAAAATTCGCAGATGACACTAAGATGAGTGGCAGAGCAAAGTGTGCAGAGGATGCTGAAAGTCTGCAAAGGGATATAGATAGTCTAAGTGAGGTGGGCGAGGGTCTGGCAGATGGAGTATAATGTTGTCAATGTGAGGTCATCCATTTTGGTAGGAATAACAGCAAAATGGACTATTATTTAAATGGTAAAAAAATTGCAGCATGCTGCTGTGCAGAGGGACCTGGATGTCCTTGTGCAGAAGTCACAAGGAGTTGGTTTGCAGGTGCAGCAGTTAATTAAGAAGGCAAATAGAATTTTGTCCTTCATTGCTAGAAGGATGGAGTTTAAAAACAGCGAGGTTATGTTGCAGCTGTATAAGGCGCTGGTGAGGCCACACCTGGAGTACTGTGTACAGTTTTGGTCTCCTTACTTGAGAAAGGATATACTGGCACTGGAGGGTGTGCAGAGGAGATTCTCTAGGTTGATTCCGGAGTTGAGAGGGTTGACTTATGAGGAGAGACTGAGTAGACTGGGGCTATACTCATTGGAATTCGGAAGAATGAGGGGAGATCTTATAGAAACATATAAGATTATGAAGGGAATAAATAAGATAGAAGCAGGGAAGTTATTTCCACTGGCGGGTGAAACTAGAACTAGGGGGCATAGCCTCAAAATAAGGGGAAGCAGATTTAGGACTGAGTTGAGGAGGAACTTCTTCACACAAAGGGTTGTGAATCTGTGGAATTCCCTGCCCAGTGAAGCAGTTGAGGCTACCTCATTGAATGTTTTTAAGGCAAGAATAGATAAATTTTTGAACAGTAAAGGAATTAAGGGTTATGGTAAGCGGGCAGGTAAGTGGAGCTGAGTCCACAAAAAGATCAGCCATGATCTTATTGAATGGCGGAGCAGGCTCGAGGGCCAGATGGCCTACTCCTGCTCCTAGCTCTTATGTTCTTATATTATAGTAATGACATTCACAAATCAATTGATCCCTCAATATTCCATCATCACAATTTTCTAACCAGCCTATATAGATTTTTTATATTCCCTAGTCACAACTTTCTACCAGCCTATATAGATTGTTTATGAATGAATCTATCTATTAACATAGTCTTTGTTTTATTCTATAATTATATTTTTTCAAATGCTGAAATATGAATCAAACACCTGGAGAACCCCCTCGTAAGAATTTGAAGCCTCACTGACTCAGTTTCACTGTTACATTGTTGGCTATAGCTCCAACTGCATAAAGTACTGACCTGATCCTTTTGTTCATTTTTGTGTAAACCATAAATGGTTCTATACCTGGAAAATCTCTTACTCTGGTTGTCCCAGTGCTGAGTTTGTTGTGAGCTTTTGGAATGGTGTTGGGAATGGCAGTGTCGATTCCACACTTGTACCAAGCCTAGAATAGTTGCTGCTTCACTGGTGTTGTTGATTTTGGGTGTGTGCTCACTGCTGTCTGGATCATGGGTCTGTGTATCAGTTTGCATCTTCAATGCTGCAATGTGTTTGGTGAGTCTTCAGTCTGCTTCTTTCATCTTCCTTTCAATGATCTAAATGGTGTCAGGTCTGCAATCTTTTTTAGGTCTTTTACTCACTGTCTGCTGCCACCATGTAGTGTGTTTAGGATCTGGATGGGGCTCTCTGTCTATTTTCGCTAAGCGAGCTACTCAAGACCGCAATTTGTTAAAACCATCATCTACGTGCATATCTTAGGAATTCTGCGCAAGATTGGATTTCTCCTCCCTCCAGATCTCTTAACTGGACATACTATAAAAGATAGTGCTGTCCTCAGCAATGTTACAAAATTCTAATGAAGTCAAAAATCCTAAATTTCAATTTCACCATTCTGAATATCTAAGCTAATTTTATAGTGAACTTATTCAAGATTTTATGCTCTTATCACCCTCCATCCATATTCATGTTGGATGAAGCAGAGCTATTCAAAATGGCAAACTGTGCTGGTAAATTGCATTATTTTCGCAAATTACACTTTGGTGCACATACGAGGCAGCACGGTGGCACAGTGGTTAGCACTGCTGCCTCACAGCACCAGGGATCTGGGTTCAATTCCCAGCTCATGGCATTGTCTGTGCAGAGTCTACATGTATTTATGTGGCACCGTGGTTAGCACTGCTGCCTCACAGCACCAGGGACCTGGGTTTAATTCCCGGCTTGGGTCACTGTGCGGAGTTTGGACGCTCTCCCCGTGTCTGTGGGGGTTTCCTCTGGATGCTCCGGTTTCCTCCCACAGTCCAAAGATGGGCAGGTTAGGAGCACTGGCTGTGCTAAATTCTCCCTCAGGTGTACCCAAACAGGCACCGAAGTGTGGCGACTAGGGGATTTTCACAGTAACTTCATTGCACTGTTAATGTAAGCCTACTTGTGACACTAATAAATAAATAAACATACCTCCAAGGGTCCCCAAACTTTGCTTCTGGCCAATCGGGATATAGATTCACTGGACTTGGGAGAGAGCTTACACTGTCTGATGGAGCTCAGCCTATGAGAATTTCAAATGAGCTTGGTTTGAAGGTGTTTAAACATGGCGATGGATTTCCAAGTACGTCGGGGCATCCATTTTACCAAACAATAAAAATGCCAAATTAGTTTGTATAATAACTCCACGGAGGCGAAAGTCCCGTCACCAAGTTACTTTATTTACACCATACATCTGTTCAGCCAGATCTCCATTTGCTCCCTGCTGAATGCAGGCTTGGAGTCTGACACACCTGCTTTTGCTACCAAATAAACCTGTTGGACTTTAACCTGGTGTTGTTAGACTTCTTACTGTGTTTACCCCAGTCCAACGCTGGCATCTCCACATCACACCTGCTTTAAACAGGGAACATGAGGCTCCCTGATTTAACCATCAATTAAGACTCATCAGGTATCTTTTTTCATACTCTAGCAAGCCAACTTCATTAGCCTGGCTGAAGTCATCGCAGTTTGCCACTTGGATGAAGTTTCTCTTTCAGTCACAGGATAGAAGGGAATTAATTACTGGGTTGCTGGTAAGTGAAGAGAATCAGGATCATTGAAGGGAATTAAATAATGGACAGGATGTTCTTTAGTACAAAACTAGACTAAACCAGCAACTGGATAAAAACAGAGATGCTGGGGAAAACTCTGCGGGTCTGGCAGCATTAGAGGAGAAAGAAACACAGTTAACATTTCGAGTTCAATTTGACTTCCTCACAACAGCAATTGAATATTTAAGTAAGCCACTCTTTAATAAGGTGATCAGTTAAGTAAGAGGAGGAGATAACACATTCAGAGACAGCATAATTTGGTGCCATTATGTTGTCATTGGAAAAATTCCAGGTTGTAGTGGAATATTTTCTCATTTATAACAGAAGTCAATTAACAGTAGGAGAAGCAGTGGCTAAAATATCTCATTTTAGGTCTGGATTTAGAACATAGAAAAAATACAGCAGAAACAGGCCCTTCGGCCCACAAGTTGCGCCGGTCATGTCCCTACCTACCTAGGCCTATATATAGACTTACCTATAACCCTCAATCCTATTAAGTCCCATGTACTCATCCAGAAGTCTCTCAAAATACCCTATCGAGTTTGCCTTCACCACCACTGACGGCAGCCGATTCCACTCACCCACCACCCTTAGAGTGAAAAACTTACCCCTGACATCTCCTCTGTACCTACTCCCCAGCACCTTAAACCTGTGTCCTCTCGTAGCAGCCATTTCAGCCCTGGGAAAAAGCCTCCAAGAATCCACCCGATCTATACCTCTCAACATCTTGTACACCTCTATCAGGTCACCTCTCATCCTTCGTCTCTCCAAGGAGAAAAGACCGAGCTCCCTCAACCTATCCTCATAAGGCATGCCAACCAATCCAGGCAACATCCTTGTAAATCTTCTCTGCACCCTTTCAATCATTTCCACATCCCTCCTGTAATAAGGCGATCAGAACTGAGCACAGTACTCCAAGTGGGGTCTGACGAAGGTCTTATAAAGCTGCATCATTATCTCCCGACTCCTAAACTCAATCCCTCGATTGATGAAGGCCAGCACACCATACGCCTTCTTAACCACCTCCTCTACCTGCGAGGCCGATTTAAGAGTCCTATGGACCCGGACCCCAAGGTCCTTCTGATCCACTACACTGCTAAGAGTCAAATATTTACATAGAAATATTTAATATGAAGGGTAATTTGCAAATTGGTGCTTGTGACATCTGGAGGTTGAGAAGCTAAACAGTGTACTCAGAACTGGTTTCATTGTCCAAGCACATATTTCCCATTGTTGCCTATTATCTCATGACCACCAGGTCAACACACCAGCACACTAACATTTCTGAATCTCATCAATCAGTCCATCAGTTTTGCTTCCAACCTTCCCTTGCACTAGCAGCTGGACTTTAGCATCCAAAAACAGATGGGTTGGATTGAGACAAATGCAAACATTTAAAGAATATCAAACTCACCTTCAACCCGTTCACTTCAAGGTTTAACTTGGGTGAGATGAAGGGCCAACAGCAACACCTGTGCTTCCCCCTGCAGACCCCAAGCTTTTCTCCCATTGGAGCTCACCCTCCCATCTGCAAGGGATCCTTGGGACAGAGATTGGAAATGATCCAGAGTTGGGGATGAGCTCCTCTTCCATCCATTCCCCAAATTAGTGTCAGGATCACAGGTACCTGCTTTTGCCGTCGGCTCCGGAATCTTCCCCGCCTGTCTAAAAGCGAAACCAGTCAATCAAACTTCCAGAGGGGGGACTTGTAAGGGTCAAATGATGGACACTGTGGAGTTTGGGCCAGATGTGGGGTTGTAACACCATAGGGATGATTCTGCAAACTACATTCTTGTTTAGTGAGGTTCTACACCAAAACTGTCCCTCACGTCACTAACTGCACAAAGTATTAGTGAAAGGTTTGACTTCATTATATACATGTTAAAAACTTAGGATTTTTATTCAGAATCTCCATAAATCCATCGTTTTGTCTCAAAGTAGGTAATTAAAAAAGATACAGCTGTATTTAATCAGATTTTCTTTGGAAACTTTGGTACATTTCCTTTAGCAACTCAGTATGATTTAATCATTGGATTATATGTATGAAATTTGAGTCAAATCAGTTGCATATGTTATGCATATGTTATCTATCAAATGCAATACTCTAGGTGTGACAGACACAAGAACACGATGACTAGAAACATACAAGGTCTTTCTGCTTTTTCCTGATATTTCTTATTGCTTTTTCTGTTCTACAGTAGGTTAATCTGTTTTGTAATTTGTTGTTGCCAGTATCAAAACGAACGTTATAATAGTATATTGATTTCATATTCTGAATGGCCGTTATGATAGTGGTAAGTGCAGACTACAACTCCCATGATTCTACAAGGACATAAACATAAAATAATTCAGTAAATTACATCACATTACTTGATTTAAGGCATTATATCACTTCATAACCAATGAGAGCAAAGCTTGAATAACCTTCCATCCAACAAGATTTCCTCCAGATGAGATATATCCTAGGATTCTTTGGGAGGCAAGGGATAAGATTGCAGAGCCTTTGGCTTTGATCTTTGGGTCCTCACTGTCCACGGGGATAGTGCCAGAGGACTGGACAGTGGTGAATGTTGTTCCTCTGTTCAAGAAAGGAAATAGGAATGACCCTGGTAATTATAGGCCGGTTAGTCTTAATTCGGTGGTCGGTAAGTTAATGGAAAAGGTCCTGAGGGATAGGATTTACGACCATTTAGAAAGATGCAGCTTAATCTGGGATAGTCAACACGGATTCGTGAAGGGTAAGTCTTGCTTCACAAATTTGATTGAATTTTTTAACTAAGTGGGTCGATGAAGGTAGAGCAGTTGATGTCATCTCAAATGCCTTACTAAAATCCATGTATAAGGTCCCCCATGGTCGGCTCATGAAGAAAGTAAGGAGGTGTGGGATAGAGGGAAATTTGACCGATTGGATAAGTAACTGGCTATCTCATAGAAGACAGAGGGTGGTGGTGGATGGAAAATTTTCAGACTGGAGACCAGTTACCAGCGGTGTACCACAAGGATCAGTGCTGGGTCCTCTGCTATTTGTGATTTTTATAAATGACTTGGAGGAGGGGGCCGAAAGGTGGATCAGCAAATTTGCGGATGACACCAAGATTGGTGGAGTAGTGGATGAGGTGGAGAGCTGTTGTAGGCTGCAAAGAGACATTGATAGGATGCAGAGCTGGGCCGAAAAATGGCAGATTGAGTTTAACCCTGATAAGTGCGAGGTGATTCATTTTGAAAGGACAAATTTGAATGTGGATTACAGGGTCAAAGGGAGGGTTCTGAGGAATGTGGAGGAACAGAGAGATCTTGGGGTTCATATCCACAGATCTCTGAAGGTTGCCACTCAAGTGGATAGAGCCGTGAAGAAGGCCTATAGTGTGTTAACGTTTATTAACAGGGGGTTTGAGTTTAAGAGCCGTGGGGTTATGCTGCAACTGTACAGGACCTTGGTGAGACCACATTTGGAATATTGCGTGCAGTTCTGGTCACCTCACTATAAGAAGGATGTGGAAGCACTGGAAAGAGTGCAAAGGAGATTTTCCAGGATGCTGCCTGGTTTGGAGGGTAGGTCTTATGAGGAAAGGTTGAGGGAGCTAGGGCTTTTCTCTTTAGAGCCGAGGAGGTTGAGAGGCGACTTAATAGAGGTTTATAAGATGATGAGGGGGATAGATAGAGTGGACGTTCAAAGACTATTTCCTCGGGTGGATGTAGCTGTTACTAGGGGGCATAACTATAAGGTTCGTGGTGGAAAATTTAGGAGGGATGTACGAGGTAGGTTCTTTACTCAGAGAGTGGTTGTGGTGTGGAATGGACTGCCTGCTGTGATAGCGGAGTCGGACACTTTAGGAACTTTCAAGCGGTTATTGGATAGTAACATGGAGCACACTAGAATGATAGGGAGTGGGATAGCTTGATCTTGGTTTCGGAAAAGGTTCGGCACAACATCGTGGGCCAAAGGGCCTGTTCTGTGCTGTACTGTTCTGTGTTCTATCTCTCCCAAGGGTGGTGTCTTTGGTCAGAATATGTCGATGCTACTGTAGCCTATTGCTACAGTTAAATTGGTGCTGTGGACCAGAGACTGGCAGAATGTGAAGTACAGTCAACAACATCTAGGGTGGGATTTTCCAACCGTGCTCGCACCAAGACTGGAAAATCCCGCCCGAGGTCAACCTTTGCATGGTCCGCCCCTTGCCTGCTATGATTCCCATGGTGGGCAGGATGGGAAAATTCACCCCCCAGATTATTTTGGGGGTTCCAAATTTCAATCTGCTGTCAGCACAGAGGTTTGTTTATATACACAGTCCTACATGTTTTGCCAGATACATGTGGGATGCTTTGGGAGTAAAAGTTGGATGGCAGAAGTTTCCCGTCCCGCTCATCACAGGAATCGTAGCAGGCGGGACACGGACCATGCAAAGGTCTGTTGACCTCGGGCAGAATGTTCTGGTCATGGGGCGAGTGTGGCAGGAAAATCCTGACCGGAGTGTACATTTTTGCACAACATTGACAATGGGAACACATCAGAAAACAGTTCTTATACTGGACTGGAGTTATACCATATGTGGGTGTCACATAGCTTGGCATCAATGCACAATGGATTTTGGAGTTAGGTGAGGACATGTCCCTAATAATACTGCCACTTTTTGCAACAAGATAATTAAAGATGAGGAAGGCCATCTCGGTCCATCCATCCAGAGAGATCCCCATGTCAATACAACCCCTGCCCCAACCTCTAACTGACCTCTCCAGCGTAGTATCCAATGATTTCTGCAGATTTTGCTTCAATCACGATGACACACCTGAAACAGCAAAGTGAATGAAAAAAGAGGCAGGAGAGCAGACAGTAAGTTATAAATTGTTTTCTAGAGCAGAATGATAAGTATGCACAAGACTGAAAAGCAATGCAATAGTTTCACTATTTCTATACTTACTGATAGAACTTGAATGTACAGTGTTTTATTCAACTTAAAAATTCTACATTATTCATATATATAAGGTAGTTATTTCAGTTTCATTTAGATTGTTTGTGAATCTTGGTGCCTGGAAGTCTGAACAGATTCCTGACTAAGAGGTCGGCTCTTTTCGCTTTGTTTATATATATACATTTTTAATAAGGTTTTACAACCCGTGCAGATAAAGAGATGGTTAAAGTGGGTTCAAAATTTAGTGATTATGGGGAGAAAGACGCAAAGTAGAAAAAAATTACTGTTGTCTAGCAACAATGGTCCAGGGGCACAGATAGGGTGGCACAGTGGTTAGCACTGCTGCCTCACAGCTCCATGGACCCGGGTTCGATTCCCGGCTTGGGTCATCTTGTGTGTGGAGTCTGCACGTTCTCCCAGTGTCTGCGTGGGTTTCTCCGGGTGCTCCGGTTTCCTCCCACAGTCCAAAAGATGTGCAGGTTAGGTGAATTGGCTATGCTAAATTCTCCCTCAGTGTACCCGAACAGGTGCCAGAATGTGGCGACTACGGGATTTTCACAGTAACTTCATTGCAGTGTGAATGTAAGCCTACTTGTGACTAATAAACAAACTTTAAATTAGGACAAGAGTTGAGAGTGTTTTGAATGTGTGTCAGAGAGGGGGGGCAGGAATTTTAAGCTCTGAGAAGTAAAAGTACAAAGCTGTTGAGACAGTTAATCAGTTATAGGACTCAACAATGTCATCAGTTTAGCAAAGGTGTTACTGGAAGAGCGAGTTTAGGGAACGCATCGGATTGCTCTGCAATTGAAGAAACAGAGTCTAGAGTGCATTTTTTGGGTGCCTCAGTGAGAGATACGAGTTGGGTGAAAAGCATTGAGTAAATGTCCAGGAAATCACCAGAAGAAAACGGTTTTCAACTGTGCCAGTCCCAAATGATAAGCCTGTGTGTCAAACTAGTCATAACTCTTCACTGGTTTGTTTATCTGTAAGAATATTGCTGGGGTAAAGAAAGTGTGAATTTGAGTTATCTTCTTGTGATTGTATTGAGATCTCTCCAACTTTTTGTCTGGTGTAATATCAGTTTTTCTTTTATTAATAAATATTTTATTCTTTGTTTTAAAAGTTCATCAGCAGATGCCTGTGAATTTGTTCAGTAATTTTCCTCCACAGTTTCTAAAAGAAGAGTAAGGATCCATCATGCCAAGTTTCACTCTGGGATTTGACTTGTCCAGTATTAACAGCAGCTGGGATTGTAACAATAGGAATAAGGAAATACATAAATCAGTATTCAGCGACTGATACATGAGAACACCAAGGTCTCGCTGAATATCTACCTCTCTCAATTTACACCCATTCAAATAATAAATCTGCCTTCATATATTTTTGCTACCAAAGGTGGATAATCTCACATTTATCCACTATACTGCATCTACCATGTATATGTCCATTCACTCAGCCTGTCTAAATCACACTGAAGCATCTCTGCATCCTCCTCACAGCTCACCCTCCCACCCAACTTTGTATCATCTGCAAATTTGGAGATAAAACATTTAGTACCCTTGTCTAAATCATTAATATATCATGTGAACATATGGAGTCCTAGTATAGACCCCTGCAGTATCCCACTAGTCACTGACTGCCATTTGGAAAAAGACCCATTTATTCCAATTCTTTGCTTCCTGTATGCTAACCAGCATTCTATCCATCTCGAGACACTGCCCTCAATCCTATGCACTTTAACTTTACATAGTAGTCAGCTATGTGGGACCTTGTTGAAAGCCTGCTGAAAGTTTAAATAAATCACATCCACCAGTTCTCCCTGGTCAACTCTACCAGTTATATCCTCAAAGGATTCCAATAGATTTGTCAAGCACGATTTCCCCTCTGTAAATCCATGTTGACCTTGTTTGATTATACCACTGCCTTCCAAATGCTGTGCTGGGAGAAAGACACTAGTAGGCGTGGTCTATAGGCCCCCAAGGGGAAGGGGTGGGATGGAGGAAGAGTTCTTAGAATGCTGTCGGGATAGTTACCTTGAACAGTATGTTACAGAACCGACGAGGGAACGAGTTATCTCTGGTAATTAGTTAGATCTGGTAATGTGTAACGAGGTAGGTAGAATTAAGAAAGTTCTTGTGAAGGACCCTCTTGGGTCAAGTGATCACAACATGGTCAAATTTCTGATACAAATAGAAGAGGAGAAAGTAGGGTCCCATACCAGTGTCCTCTGTTTGAACAGAGGGAAGTACGATAGGATGAGGGCTGAATTGGCCAAGGTGGACTGGGAGAGCAGACTGATAAGTAGGACAGCTGAGGAACAGTGGAGGATTTTTAAGGAGATCCTTTTCAGTACTCAGCAACAATATATTCCGGTGATAAAGAAGGACTGTAAGAAAAGGGATAACCAGCCGTGGATAACAAAGGAAATTAAGGAGAGTATTAAATTAAAGACTGATGCGTACAGAGTGGCCAAAAATAGTGGAGAATCAGAAGATTGGGAAAACTTTAAGAAACAACAAAGAACGACTAAGAAAGCGATAAAGAAAGGAAAGATAGGTTATGAAGCTAGGCTAGCTCTAAATAGAAAAAATGATAGTAAAAGCTTTTACAAATATATAAAAAGGAATAGAGTGGCAAGAGTGAATGTTGGACCCTTGGAGGACGAGAGGGGGGATTTAATAGTGGGAAATTAGGAAATGGCTGAAACTTTAACTAAGTTTTTTGTGTCGGTCTTCACAGTGGAAGACACAAATAGTTTACCGAATATTAACGATAGAGGGGTGGTAGGAGGAGAGTTACTCAATACAATTAATGTTACCAGGGAGGCAGTGCTTGGTAGACTAACGGGACTGAAGGTGGACAAGTCCCCGGGCCCAGATGGAATGCATCTCAGGGTACTGAAAGAAATGTCAGAGGTAATAGCAGATGCGTTAGTGGTTATTTATCAAAACTTGTTGGATTCTGGGGTAGTGCCGGTGGATTGGAAAATGGCTAATGTTACGCCGCTGTTTAAAAAAGGAAATAGACAAAAGGCCTACAACATAACTACAGGCCGGTTAGCTTAACGTCTGTAGTTGGGAAAATGTTGGAATCCATCATTACAGAAGAAATAGCAGGCCATCTGGATAAGAATGGTTCGATTCAGCAGACGCAGCATGGATTCATGAGGGGAAAGTCGTGCTTGATGAACTTGTTGGATTTTTATGAAGATGTGACTAGTGCAGTTGACGGAGGGGAACCGGTGGGTGCGGTGTTTTTGGATTTCCAAAAGGCGTTTGATAAGGTGCCTCCCAAAAGGTTGCTGAAGAAGATTGGGTCACACGGAGTTGGGGGTAGGGTGTTAGCATGGATTGGGGATTGGCTATCCGACAGGAAGCAGAGAGTCGGAATAAATGGGTGCTTTTCTGGTTGGCAGATGGTAACTAGTGGCGTGCCACAGGGATCGGTACTGGGGCCTCAACTATTTACCATATATATAGACGATCTGGAGGAGGGGACTGAGTGTAGGGTAACAAAGTTTGCAGACAACACAAAGATAAGTGGAAAAGTGAATCGTGTGGAGGGCGTAGAAGGTCTGCAGAGAGATTTGGACAGGCTGAGTGAATGGGCGAGGATCTGACAGATGAAGTATAATGTTGACAAATGCGAGGTTATTCACTTTGGAGGAAATAATAGCAAATTGGATTATCTAAATGGAAAAAAATTACAACATGCTACTGTGCAAAGGGACCTGGGGGTCCTTGTGCATGAGACGCAAAAACCCAGTCTGCAGGTGCAACAGGTGATCAAGAAGGCAAATGGGATGTTGGCCTATATCGCAAGGGGGATAGAATATAAAAGCAGAGATGTCTTGCTACATCTGTACAGGGCATTGGTGAAGCCGCAGCTGGAATACTGTGTGCCGTATTGGTCCCCTTATTTGCGGAAGGATATATTGGCCTTGGAGGGAGTGCAGAGAAGGTTCACCAGGTGGATACCAGAGATGAGGGGTGTTGATTATGAGGAGAGACTGAGCAGATTGGGTTTGTACTCGTTGGAATTTAGAAGGCTGAGGGGGGAATCTTATAGAGACCTATAAGATAATGAAGGGGCTGGATAGGGTAGAGGTGGAGAGATTCTTTCCACTTAGAAAGGAAGCTAGAACTAGAGGGCACAGCCTCAAAATAAAGGGGGGTCAGTTTAGGACAGAGTTGAGGAGGAACTTCTTTTCACAGAGGGTGGTGAATCTCTGGAATTCTCTGCCCACTGAAGTGGTGGAGGCTACCTCGTTGAATATGTTTAAATCACGGATAGATGGATTCCTGATTGGTAAGGGAATTAGGGGTTATAGGGATCAGGCGGGCAAGTGGAACTGATCCACTTCAGATCAGCCATGATCTTATTGAATGGCAGGGCAGGCTCGAGGGACTAGATGGCCTACTCCTGCTCCTATTTCTTATGTTCTTATGTTCTTATGAAATCCTTGATAATGGACTCTAGCAACTTCCCTACTACCGACATCAGACTCACTGGTCGATGGTTCCCTGCTTTCTCTCTACCTCCCTTTTTGAATAGTGGGTTTACATAAGCTACCCTCTGATCTGTAGGAACCATCCCAGAGTCCAAAGAATTTTGGAAAATGACCACCAATGGATCTACTATTTCCAGGGCCACTTCCTTAAGTAGTCTGGGATGGTGATTATCAGGCCTTGGAGATTTATCCACCTTCAATCCCATTAATTTCCTCCAAATCATTTCATGTCTTCCTTTGCAAAGACAGAAGCAAAGTATGAATTTAATCCCTCACCCATTTCTTTGTTCCTGGTTACGAATTCCCCTGTTTCTGAATGTAAGGGACCTACATTCGTTTTTGTCAATATTTTTCTTTGACGTACTTATAGAAACTTTTACAGTCACTTTCCCGCTAGCTTACTTTCATATTTTATTTTCCACTTCTTAATCAATTCCTTGGTCCTCCTTTGCTGAAGTTTAAACTGCTCCCAATCCTCAGGTGTATTGATTTTTCTTGTCAAATTGTATTCATCTTCTTTGAATCTAATTTCCCTTGTAAGCCATGGTTTGACCACAGCTCCCTTTCCTCTCTTGCGCCAAACAGAAATAAACAACTTTTATAGTTCACCTATTCATTCCTTGAATGCCTGCCATTGCCTGTCCACTGTCCTTACTTTACATAATGTCTTCCAGTCCATCATAGCCAACTCATGCCTCATACCATCAGTAAGAAGTCTCACAACACCAGGTAAAAGTCCAACAGGTTTATTTGGAATCACGAGCTTTCGGAGTGCTGCTCCTTCATCAGGTGAATCATCATACCATCAAAGTTACCTTTATTGACCCTGAGCTCAGAATCAACTACCACCTTGACAAAGAATTCTATCATATTATGGTCACTCATCTCCAAGGGTTCTCTCCCAACTAGATTGCCAACTAATCATTTCTCATTGTACAATATCCAGTCCAAGATGGTTTGTTCCCTTGTTGGTATGAGGGAAGTATTTTTTTAAAAAGAGTTGTGTTCCGGGATGTGCTGCATGATAGGGTGGTGGAAGCAGGTTTAAGAGTAACATTCAAAAAGGGAATTGAATAAATATCTGAAAAGAAAAACAACAGGGCTAGGGGAAAGTGGGACTAATTGGCAGGTCTGTTGAAGAGCCAGCACAGGCGATGTGGGCCGAATGTTCACCTCCTGTGCTACATCATTCTATGATCTAGGATCATCAAACGAAAGAGGGTTTGAAAAGTTAAAACTGCAACTATTAAAATCCGACCTTCAATTCAATAAGATCTCTACCCACTTAGTTCTTGTACCAGTTATTTCCACGTTTTGATTGTCGCTTGCTATTTCCTGTCGGCGATTTCGTAGCTTCGAACAAAAAAGGTCCCAAGACAAACCAACCCTGTTTTTTTTAAAATTTCCAACGGTGCTTATATTCCTCCTCGTCCCCTCGCCACCCCATCACTTTAAAATATCGACTTTAACCCGTTTTGTCCCGCGGACAAAGAAGACGAACAATTAGCAGCACGCTCCCCAGTGCAAAGGGATCACTTTGTTTTTCTGACCTCAGAGTGGGGTTTAGTGTTAAAATGGGCGAGAGAGCGGGCATCTGTTGCAACCAAACACTTACCTCTGTTTAAATAGAATGGAGACAGGCGGCGTTACTCACCTCAGCGCCTCCGGCAAATCCCAACAAAGCAGCACCAGTTAGCTGCACTGATTGTTCCACCTTTATCGTGCACACTTCACAGAGATCCTACCTTTCTATTCCTGATCTTGCGGCCAGCTTAACAACTCCCCCCTGCCCCCGACACAAGTGATTCATATCAGCAGACGTCAGCTTGTAAAGCACAAAAGGGACTGTTTAAACTTTAAAGAATGGGTTCCTCCTATTCGTCCACAGAGACAAACAAAAATAATCAAAAGGGGAAAAAATTACTGCAGATGCTGGAAATAGTCAACAGGTCAGACAACATCTATGGAGAGAGAGACAGGGTTAACTTTCAGGTCCGCGACCTTTTAGCAGTAATCCATATTCACTGTAAACTAAATTTCGGATATCATAGAATCCCTACAGTGCAGAAAGAGGCAATTCGCCCATGGAGCCTGCACCGACAACATTCCCACCCAGGCTCTTTCTCCATAATCTCATGGGGCGGCATGGTAGCACAGTGGTTAGCACTGCTGCTTCACAGCTTCAGGGTTTGATTCCCGGCTTGGGTCACTGTCTGTGTGGAGTTTGCACGTTCTCCCCGTATCTGCGTGGGTTTCCTCCACGTGCTCCGGTTTCCTCCCACATTCTGAAAGACGTGCTGGTTTTGTGCATTGACCTGAACAGGCGCCGGACTGTGGCGACTAGGGGAATTTCACAGTAACTTTGTTACAGTGTTAACGTAAGCCTTACTTGTGACTAATAAATAATAATATATAATAAATAGTCTTTACTTTATTTACCTTGCTAATCTCCCTGGCATTAAGGGGCAATTTATCATGGCCAACCCACCAAACCCACACATCTTTGGGGTGTGGGAAGAAACTGGAGCAGCCGGAGGAAACCCATATATATATATATATTAAAAAATTGCTCCAACAAACATTTCTTTTCTCATTTAATTTACCAAGCCAGGAAATTCACAGGCAATCCAAATACACAAAAGTCACAGAATCCTTACAGTGCAGAAAGAGGCCTTTTGCCCTATCAAGTCTGCACTGACTTTCTGAAAGAGCATTCTATCTAATCCCACTCCCTTACCTTACCTCCTGTAACCTTGCACATTCTTTCCATTTGGATAGCAATCCAATTCCCTTTTGAATACCTTGATGAAACCTGCCTCCATCGCCCTCTCAGGAAGTCCCTTCCAGAACACCGGGTGAAAATTTTTTCCTCATCACTTTCACTCCTTTTGCCCATAATTTTGAATCTGTGCCCTCCAATTCTTGCCATACTCTTGAGTGATAACAGTTTCTCACCATTTACCCTGTCTATACCCCTCAGGATCTTGAATATCTCTATCAAGTCTCCTCTCAGCCTTAAATCCTTCTTTCCTTCTTAAGGAAAATGGTCCCAACCTCTTCAATCTATCCTCATAGCTACAGTTCTTAATCACTAGATATTATATATTTTTTAAAGTTCATTTATTAGTATCACAAGTAGGCTTACGTTAACACTGCAATGAAGTTACAGTGAAAATCCCCTAGTCGTCACGCTCTAGTGCCTGTTCAGGTACACTGAGGGAGAACTAAGCATGGCCAATGCACCTAACTAGCACATCTTGGGAGGAAACCAGAGCACCCAAAAGAATGAAACCCACACAGACATGAGGAGAACGTGCAGACCCCGCACAGTGACCCAAGCCTGGAATCAAACCTGGGTCCCTGGCACTGAGGCAGCAGTGCTAACTACTGTGCCACAGAGTCATAGAGGTTTACAGCATGGAAACAGGCCCTTTGGCCCAACTTGTCCATGCCGCCCCTTTTTAAAAAACCCCTAAGCCAGTCCCAATTGCCCACATTTGGCCCATATTCCTCTATAGCCATCTTGCCCATGTAATTGCCTAAACACTTTTTAAAAGACAAAATTGTACCCGCCTCTACTACCATCTCTGGCAGCTTGTTCCAGACACTCACCACCCTCTGTGTGAAAAAATTGTCCTTCTGGACCCTTTTGCATCTCTCCTCTCTAACCTTAAACCTATGCCCTCAGGTTTAGACTCCCCTACCTTTGGGAAAAGATATTGGTTATCGAGCTGATCTATGCCCCCCATTATTTTATAGACCTCTTTCAGATCACTCCTAAGCCTTCTACGCTCCAGGGAAGAAAGTCCCAGTCTATCCAGCCTCTCCTTATAACTCAAACCATCAAGTCCCGGTAGCATCCTAGAAGATCTTTTCTGCACTCTTTCTAGTTTAATAATATCCCTTCTATAAACATATATACATTTATATATGATATTGCCTGTGTAGTGACAGTACAGAGACATTGGAGAAGTCACAGAAACTAGGGAATATGCTGGCTTGTAAGAAAGGCTCCATCTACCTAGAATGAACTTTTTTTTCTATTTGAAGGGCACACGTCTGCGCAAATCTAGGACACAACTGGCGTGGGTGATCACTTAAGCAAACATTTGGTGAGCCAGGGCTTCTCGCCTCTGTTGTTGTCGGTGTCATCTGCTCTTTGTCAGCTTTCTTTCAGACCCGTGTCAGGTAAGAGGAGAGACAATGGGGATTTGAGCCCCACGCGTGCCACGTCTGACATCTGATTTCTTTAGGCATTTTCAACTTCCACTGCAATCAAGATTAGTTTACTTTTGAAAAAAAAAACGTTTTGTAGAAAAGGGGGAGGGTGGAGGGGAGAAAAAGTTGCATCCACCGCGAAGACTCGAATGGAAGGTAGCAGCTGGCTGCTGCTGGGGACTCTGCATCTGCTTGCTCTCCGACACGAAACACCTTTTTGGCCCATCTGCTAAATTTCTGCTTCCAACGTTTCAAATGATCGCCACCAACCAGCAAGCGGCAGAACAGTGGACGGATATCGATCCGCTTCTCCTAACCCCGGATTAGTCTAATATCATTTCATTTGCAGCTCGCCGGCTTCTGTCCCACTGACACGCGTTTGCCACCCGCCGCACAAACAAGTGCATGTTCATAGAAATTTCAGGTGTTACTTGTGTGTGGATTCTCTTTGTTATGACTGGGATTGAATTACCGCACTTTTCTTTTAACCACACCACTTTGATGCTGATGTTACAAATTGCTAGCAGTATTTTCTCCAAAAACTGGTCTCTATGAGGCCCATATGTTCAGCCAGTAGGTAAACGGATAAAGGAGGCAAGAATATCCATACTCGAGGGATTATCATTAATTTATTAAACATTTTCCTATTCATAAATTGCTGTTTAAAAACTCAGACAACCACCTCTCTGTAGGCAGAAGGCAAGGAGCCTTAAAAGTGCGGAGTCAGTGATACCTGCTGCAGGTGAGAGCTATTTAAGACAGTGCGAGGATTAAGCACTTCAATAACGAGTATTAGACGTGGAGGGAGATGCGCGATCAAATAGCAAACTGCGGCGCCTCAAAATGTAAAGCGCATTTGTTCTGTTGTTAATTTTGTTTTTGTAGATATCTGTGGACTGCTTCTGAGAACCGACCCCACACCAGTCTAGGCGGTATCTAAAATCTAGTGGGATTGCAGCAGAGCAAAAAAAGGACGCACACTTACGATCAGGTTATATTAACAATATTTGACTGGGAGACATGGTCAGTGCTCGAAAAGGCTCAATAAACTTGAGTGGCGTTTAATAAAACAAAACCTAATCCTAGGCTTGATGTACAATACCTTCCGCTGGTATAGGCGATGTAGTCAACATGAGTAACTGTTCATTCCTGATAAGATCCGTAGAGAAAAAGTCAAAATTAAAGTTGATTTTTATCTGTGCCCTGGTAATTTATGAACGCGCAAGGTGATAACCATCTAGATTTCACATCAGTTTGATAGGCTCTGAGCCGCCTACTCATGATGGCCATTTCAAGGTTTCCTTTAGTCTCGCTACGTTAGTCTTGAGCTGCCTCTGACACATTTCACCCGTTACCAGACATAATGGGCCTTAAAGACCATTTGTGGTTTACAACTTTTTTTGTTGAAAGTGCATCAAGAGCTTTTACATTAATGGCTCACAACAGTTCTAAGACCAGAGATTCTTCCGGCTGATAAACACTTGGTCCACATTAAAAAAAAGGTCTCGGTAAATTCTAGCACATTTGCAATAGAGATTTAGGCACAAAGTCCAAATGCGATTGGATAAGGCTTATTTTGAAAAAGCACTTTGCGAAATAAGATTTGAACAAGGCAAGGAATTATCTTGAAAACCTAAGCTCTGACATTCGTTCCAAACATCTCGAGCTATGCCGGCACAGCCACAATGTATCATACTGATGCTCCTTAATACCCACCTCACTGTTCATCTGTCCTTAGGGTGACTCGGTTGCGTATTTTAATGGATGAAAGTCTTGGGATGTTTTACTACTTTAAAACGGCACTATATAAAATGCAAGCTGTTGGAGTAAAATAAACAGCCCATCATGCTTAAAAATCAAAACGTAGCAATTCCCAGTAGAACCAGCAATGAATTTCATAAAAGGTTTTTGAGGGAAGGGCGCTCAAAATTGCATCTCATATTCCGAAATAAACTTAGCAAAATCTATTTAGACTTATAGGCAAATGAGGCACAGATAGCGTGGCATTAACTTTGTAACTGGAGTGCGACTCGGTACATGAATGAACAGTTACATCTAAAGTCTCAAATCTTTGCTGATGGATTTTATCCTTATCCTATGCATCGGCTACACCAAAGGTCACTGCCTTGTCCATTGGTCCAGGTCTTATTGAAGATTTTTTATGTTCCTCACCTTGCCACACAGATTTTTATAATGTTCAATTTAGAAAGTTGTGACTTGTGTGAAAACCAGAACACTCCGTAACAGTGAATCTAGGAAAATGCATTAGTCAATATGCAGCTAGGGTTTTATATATTAAAAAAAAACACTTTTGTTTCTTCTTATGAAGTCAATTCTTAATTCAGTTGCTTAAATGGTCAATAATTCAGAAAATACTGAATCTAGATGAATACTATCACTTTGTTCATTCCTTCATACTGGGTAAAGTATTAATAAAATGAGAATTCATAGGATCCCTACCGTGCAGAAGAAGGCCATTCAGTCCATCGAGTCAGCACCGACTGTCCAGCAGAGCATCCTACCCAGGCTCACCCTCTGCCCGGTCCCCATAATTCCACACATTCATCTCTCGAACCTCCGCAATCTACACATTTTTGGACAGTAAGGGGAAATTGAGCATGGCCAATCCACCTAACTTGCACATCTTTGGACGGTGGGAGGAAACTGGCGTATCCAGAGAAAACCCATGCAGTATTGCTGAAAAAGGACATGCTATCAAAGCTTTTAGTCTTTCACTCATCAGGAGAGCTGGCAAGAAATTAACAGTAAAAGCAGAACAATAATTTACTGTTGGCAATTTCTTGCACACTGTTGTGCAAGAGGAAAAGCTTTGATAACATGTCTCTTTCTTCAGCAGTACTACCAAACAAAACATTGATTCATCTACTTTTGAACAGTAGGATTTCAGTCAGTAATCCTCAGACAAACCCTTGAAGCTTTGCAAGTACCATGACTAACTAGAACTTTACCTATTTGAAGACTTTGGCATGGGATAAAGAAGTACTCTTGGTACAAGTGAATTTGAGTGGCAGAAATCTGTGACCAACATTTCACCCAATTCTATCACTATCCCAAGCCTGGGTCCCATTGTTAATATATGTTGCAATCTGCTGTTCTTTCCTAACAATTTTGGATTCATAAATTCACCTCCAGTGAAACCTTTTAAATACTAGTACTTCACATGACCATTTGTGGAGCACTCTTTATACATTCAGAATACTCAAAAATATTTTACTTAAAAGGCAAATCAAAAATAGAGAACGGGGGAAAATAAGGTTAGAAGAAAAGGCCATAGATGCAGTTGGGAGAAGGGGGTCAAGAAGGTTGTTTTTTTCAAAGATGATGACAAGGCAGAGAGATCTTTGCAGGGAGTTCAAGAGGACAGAAATTTTAAAAGTGAAAGGAGAAGCCAAGAATAGGGAAATGGCACAAGGAAAATCTCAAGCATTAATGGAGTACTGTGCTAGTAGTGGAGAAGCTGGAGATTGCCATTAAAGTAGGATTGATTAAGGCCACAAAGGTTTGAAAAACAGGACAGAATAATTCTGATAGGAAGTGTTGTTAACCCTCTCTGCACAAGAGGACTTGATAATTTCCTTATGAAATAATGTTTACTCATTGCTGGGCAATAGATTTTCAGGACATAGCAATCAGATCTGTAAATTAATTCAGTGCCTTAACTTAAGACAATTATGAAGAATTGATGTTATTTCTCCATGCAACCTCCATTACCTTTCAATTTAACTTATTCAAGTTAACATTACGATCTTTGTGCAAATGAGTAGTTTTCCCTCCAAGTATCGACTTCAACTCAACTGCAAATGTAAAACCTGCCTTGAACCAGGTAGCATTTTAGACTGTAGTTCAAAAATAAAATGTTTAGAAATATGACAATGAATACCTCAAGTGTGGTAATTTGGTGCAATTTGATTAATACAGCTGAATAGGTTATACCACAAAGATAAGCATTTTAATCCGTCTCTAGTTTACCATCCACCACTCGAGTTAATCCAATTTTAAATAATGGAAAAGTCAGTAAATTAAGCAGAACCAGTTGCTAAATTTGTGATCAGTTATGTAAGTTAAATGATGATATTCAAAAATCCAACAGATGTGCTGGTTAGGTGGATTGGCCACCTAACCAGTGTCTGGGGAACAACTAGGGTAAATGCATGGGGTTATGGGGATAGGGCCTGGGTGGGATAGTGGTCAGTGCAGACTTGATGGGCTGAATGGCCTCCTTCTGCACTGTACGATTCTAAGCTTTTGAAATGTGCCAATTGGTGTCTTTGCCCACCCAAATAAAATATTTTAAGAACATTGTTGATGGTTTACAAATGGATGCAACTATAGAAAATGGTCAATGGTAATTATTTTGATCTGTGGCATATCTAGTTTTGTGGGAGGCTGACTTCTAGCACAATTTAAAAAAAATCTAGCACAGAAGATTTAGGAAACTATTTGCACTGGTCATAATTTGGCCTTGAACCTTAATTTTTATTTTACAAATTTGGTGAATTTGTGCAACAAAAAAAAAAAAAATCGCAGAAACTTTAGTCCCTACCTACTACTACAAACATAGCCAAAAAGTAAATCTTGGAACCACTTTTTTACATCTGAGCAAACCTGACAAGGATAAAAAATAATGTCCACTTTTGGATTAACATAGGGGAATATTTTGAGAATACTAGCACAAACTTGCATCAAATGATGCCATTGCAATATACAGCTAATTGTAAAACAAGAGAATTGCAATTCAATGATTTCCACAAAGTGACATGTCAAACAAGTGGTGTTCATATTGCTGTCTTCCATTCAGTTACATGCATGATTGCTCAACTCATTTAATATTTTAGACCAAGTTGGATGAAAATACTTTTTTCCCCAGTTACATACATCATACAGAAGCTTGAGCCAGATTCAACAACATTACTTTCCATGTACATGGTAGTCTTCCATCATGTAACACTATGGTTTGCACTGTGGTGGTCAACTCGTGTGTTAAGCATTCCCTTGTGTGACTCAGGAACCCCACTCTCGCAAGGCAGTGTCTGCCACATTTACTATGGAAGACGACAGTGGGCCAATTTCTGTTTTCTCTGAACTCTTCTCTTGGTCAGCTGAGCTCTTTGTTTCTGCTGGCCTCATCTGATGTCCTTCCAAATAAACTGTCAGCCTCCAAAAGTCATGGCCACCACTGACTCTCAGTTATCAGTGTCAATATGTCATCAGCATACCTCTGTTTCCTTGTAGCAGAGGTATGGATGGCCATGAAATTGTGAAAATTCAACAATGCTCCTGACAGTCCCTGTGTCAATGCACATGTGGACATCTGACGCACAATTGTAAACAGTAGTCAATGTTGCAGCACCAAGCAGTCTGTTGGACTTTACTGAGTGGCTCTTAAAGCATTCAGAGTTTTCTTGCTTGGATTTTTCTTGGTAATTATCGAGTGTGGACCACTTGGCTATAAAGGCAGGTTCCATCACAGTGATGGAAGCTTCAAATCAGTCAGCATTTTCCACTCTTGCTTCTCATATGTTGAATATATAGTACTGTGGACGGGTCCTGAAGTATATTCCATTTTGCTTCTGCACTCAATTGAATAGCTATCTGGCATTCCCATAGAGTATTGCTGATTTTGATGCAAGGATGGCATTTCTTCTTGAAACAATAAAGCTTCAAGAGTTGCCTCCTCAGTGTATCACAGTCAGCACTGTTGTAGCTGCGTGCGATCAGAGAGTCACATCTAATGTTCAGATCTTGGATGTCTCCAGGACACCTTGTGACATGGCTTGTTCAGAAAGCTGTTACACAAAACTTGTATCAGCAAAGTTCAGGTAATCTTTGTTAGTTCTTAAACCATGACAGTGCAGGAGGGCCATGCCTCATGGTCTGTGCACACTTTGCATTAAAATCCCCCAATAAGTTCTGACTTGGGAATTCTGCTGATAGTAGTACTAAGGTCCTCATAGAACTGTTCTTTTGCCCCTATCATGGGGCAAATCATTGGAACATAGATACATGAGGTTAACTGGTCCCGTTTGAGTTGAGGGGCAAGAGAGACCATGTTCTGAACCCATGGTTCAATCAAGGGTAGCAAGAGCTTGTCCCTTGCCAGATGAACATGTAGAGTTTTTAGTGAACTGTTCTCAGCAAGAATGATCTCTGTTTTTCAGTCTATCAAGTTCAATATCAATCACAGCTAACTTGTACACATCATCAACAAGTTGCAAGTCATTTGTCAGTCCCATGCACAATCTTTTCTTTTCAGCTTGCCAATAGAAGAGTTAGCATCTTCCTTATTTTTGTTTGTTTCATTTGTTTGCCTGGTGCAATGGATTCTTTCCATTTGTTAGGTAGAGACTCTAATTGAAGCTGATGCGTGGCAGGTCAGCATATAATAGCCCAATAGGACATGTCGGTCTCCGATGCTGGTCGGCGCCATCCATTGCACCTGTTCTGTACCCCTCTGTTGGGCTTATCACATGTAACTGCTGTCTCCCAAGTTGCATTAACTCTGAAGAGAAACTGGAATGTCCTCTCCAGGATGCAAGGCTGGATCAATTTATGGAGAGCCTGGGCTGCCAAAATGGCAGGTTCCCCATCTCGAACCCCCCCCCATGCTCAGTTGATTCCAAAGGAATGCAAAGCACTATGTTTGACAATAGACTGGTTACAGATTTGCCAAAAAATAACATTTCAGACATCATCCACCTTTGGGATCCAGTCTAGAATTTTGTCAGGAGTTACTGCCTTAAGTCTTCAACTCTCCCAAGGTATCCACAAAGTAATGGAACTATCGCTGGGAATTTGGTTCATGAGGCGATTGATGGAAGGAAGTGTTCACATGCCGGTGGGTCTAGATGTGGATTGTCTGGGGGCCAAATCTCCACCAAGTTCCTCCAAAGCTTTAGCCTGGAGTCGTAATGGGCCTAGTTTCTATATGTTGCCATGAGGAGGCAGAGGTGAGGATATGTCGATGAAGAAGCTGCGCATTAACAGCGAGAGACTAGTACATTTTACTCTTTCTGTAATGCTGCTAACCAGCATTGAATGCTGAAAATGAGGTACAAACTAACACACAAGTAGAAAGTATGTTAACTCTCTTCACACATACATACTAAACACATTGCAATTGACCTGTTGGACACGGTTCCATATCATGTGAAATTGCACTGGGGAAATTGTGTCGCCTGAAGATCCATGTGCAAAAAACACTCATATTAGAATGTTGTATGGATGAATGTCATATTCACAGTTCTATTTTAGTTGGACAAACTACAGCAAGATTTATACAAAAAAAAGTTAAGTCCAAAGCTACTTAATATTCTGATAAGGGTTTCAATATACCCAAGTTTTAAGTTTATTTATTAGTGTCACAAGTAGGCTTACATTAACACTACAATGAAATTACTGTGAAAACCCTCTAGTTGCCACACTCGTGTCTGTTCAGGTACACTGAGGGACAATTTAGCATGGCCAATGCAGCTAACCAGCATGTCTTTCGGACGGTGGGAGGAAACCCACGCAGTCACAGGGAGAACGTGCGAACTCCACACAGCAGTTACCCAAGGTGGGAATCGAACTCGGGTCACTGACGCTGTGAGGCAGCAGTGCTAACCACTGTGCCACCCCATCTAGCACTCCAATTTTATACAATACCATATCACATTTGCATGATTACTTCAATAATGATAAAATGTAACCATGTTTTGTGACATACATTGCTCAAGTTATATAGCCAAAAGCATCAAAACCACCAAGTATATTTACGACACTGTTCGTTAAAGTAGCCCTGAGAATTTGCGTCAATACCCTCTTTATGGGGGAAAAAAGTTGTCATTTAGTTCCCCAACCCTAGTTTCATGCAGATCAAAGCTGATATTTGCATGTCTTGTACATATTTTCATCATTAATTGAAAGAGAGAAAAGAAAACAGGCCAATTGGTCCAACTAGCCCACGCTGGTGGTTATGCTCCACATGAGCTGCTTCTTGCCCTCCAATCTCCTCCACTGAAGCGCATTCATACTCTCTTTGGTAGTGCTTTCCACGTTCTCACCGCTCGCGAGGAAAATAACTTCGGATTTGATTTCTTAGTGCTCATCACATATTGGCGGCCTCTAGTTTTGCTGTTTCGCACAAATGGAAACGCTACCTATCCACTCTATCAAAACCTTCAATGACGATCTCCATTAGGTCACCTCTTAACCTTCACGCTTAAAGAGTTAAAAAGAGACCTTGCTCATCTTTTCCTGATAGCATAACTTCACATTACCTCCACTTAATTCAGTGAAACTGGGAGGGGTCAAATAAAACATTTGCCAATTAGTTGGATCTCTTAAATCAGCAAGTTGACACATGAGAAACACTTTCATAGTTCCAACAAAAATCTACAGTCTACATTATGTTTGCAGGTTTTGAAAATCTATTCAATCTAAATACAATGCACCATGATTTTTTTGTTGCATTATTACTGCTGACAGTGACATTTATAACTACATCATGGTACATCCATTGGGTCTGGTATCTTCATGGTTTTGATTATCACTACCACTTGCACTTCACCATCAAGTACCCAGTATTTGATATCAGGCTTGATCTTCAACTGAACCAGATGATATTGTTTTCCAGAATAATTTTATTAATCTGATTATAATTTAGACTGGAATGGATGATGAGCCTGAAACTGGCTAAAAAATATATTTTCGGTTGTGCTTCACATTAGTTTTTCAAAAGAGGACAACATTTATCTTTTTATTTCTGATGCTTTTAGCTTATCCAAATAATAATAACTGTTCTACATTCAGCACTAGACAAAGACATCATCAGCTTGGAACAAAAGCAAAACACTGTGGATGTGGGAAATCTGAAATAAAAACAAAATGCTGGAAATACACAAGAGGTCGTGAAGCATCTGTGGGGAGAGAGAGACAGAGTTAACCTTTCCACTGCAGATACAATCAGTAGATGCTAAGTTTGGGTTATGTAGCACCATAAAAGGAAGTCAAATTAAAATACTGATACTTGAAACATGTCCTCTGTAGCATTATTTCAAACAAAATTAAATATCCCTCAATGGGGGTCATAGCATGAACTGATAAAACAACTGGCATCTATACAGTCACAAATTATCCGGTTTCCTGGTAAAATAGGGACAACATTCCATAATATATTTAATACATTTTATTAAATATCTGAAACATGCAGCATGTGGTTTTTAAGCAATATTTCAAGCATGGCTACAAATGCAGAATGCACTTAGGGTTTACCATGTGTAATGAAAGATGTGCTTTGTCACAATTTAATTACAGTGCAAACATAATTATACTGAACTTACTCATTAAATCATTAGTAGATTAATACCATTGGTACTTAGCTTTCAACCCAATGTAATTTCCAAACATGCAATCAATGCTATATTAACATTCTTTCATAATAAAATACATACCAAGCAAAGCTACATGCAGTCATTTTACTTAGCTTATTTACAATACCAGACAAATATGGGATATCGCTTTAATATAGAATATAAACAGATGCTGACTGCGTGCTCCAATTTATAGTTGATTTTTTTGAATTTTCCATAGATACATGGTGAGTTACAATGAATGATCAGCAACATTTTCACTTTTAAAATGCCATGAATTCACACAATATACCACATGAAATCTTATACATACTCATTTAAAGTCACATCTGATGGCCACGCCTTGGTGCATTAAAAAGAAAATCACTGAAGATAATCTTGCATAACATTCTGCTTCACATTTATGAATTAACTTTACATATGCTCAGTGTTCAAAACTTTCAATAATTACTGCAGAAATCAATTACTGTATTTGTTCGATATGCTTGTAACAGGACTGTGCAGTATCCCAACTTATTAAAACAAAACCACGTAGATGGCCATCTATTTTTAAGCATAATTTTAGATGTAGAATTTTCATGGCTGACTTTGCTTCATTGGATTTATTTCACAAAAGTAGTAAAGTACAAGGGAGCATTAAGTTATAATCAACTATTTATAAATTGTTTTTGATCAAAGCATTTAAAAACCTCAGATGCAAGAAAAATATATACAATTCAGTGAAAAACCGAGTATAAGCAGTGCATGTGTAGGTGTGCCACAAAGTATACTAAGCAGATAAATTCCATGCAGCACAATAGCTTACAAAGGAAAGTAGACAGTGCAGTGATATATAAATCAACTATGAAAATATATATATAGGAGGTACCTTTTTCAACTTTACACATATTAATTTAGATGATGCTAAATAGGCCTAGCTGATTTTACACCTTTAGTTTCTGGTTGTTGACAAATCCCAAGTCAAAAGAAACACTTCATCCTCAACAATTTACATTCTTTACCAAAGGAGACTGCTCTGGAGAGCAGTAATTAAAATGGCAAGGAAGAAAATAAAGGGATTGCGGTAATGTGTGCTCATTGCAGAGCAACAGTTCATTAAAATCAGAAATAATTGTCACACCTATAAACTTCAGAGAGATAAGTAGGACTGATACAATCCCCAGGGACTGAGGCATCAGATCTTTAGTGAAGCAAACAACCATAGCTTTGCAGTGAAAGTTCATCTAACTTAAAAAAAAATCACCAGGAGAACAGAAGGAAAACCAGTGTTCCTATTGCACCTTTAGTACTGACCCTTAGCAGAATTGAAGCATCCTTTGTGGTGAAGACCAGAACATTTAACTTTACTCAGTTTATCCAATTTGGAAAATGTAAATGGATAATTTATTGCACAAAATGTTAAGTTCTTAGCCCAGCCAGTGATTTTAGTTATTGAGTCATTGGCTCAGAAGTAGATAAATTGTACATTTCGCTATCCCCACACTGCAGGCTAGTTTCTATTACAAAGACGATTTGGAATTAAACAAGTTTTATGCTTACTTAAAAAAATATACATACAGGTCTCTCATTACAGCTAACCAGTGAAGCCAAATAAAATGCTTTAGGGTGCAAATAGGGTACTGAACTGATAAAGCTATTATTCAGTCATTATGAAGAATACATGCATTATACATAACATCTTAGGAACTGTACATGTCCTTCGCAAATGATCTCCATCATTTTACTTTTGCCCAAAATAATCAAGCAGTGGCAGCAACAGGTAAGAAACTGAAGGCTGGAAACTTTTTGACATAGAAGATTTAAACTTAGAGCAGTAAACCAGAGTGGTAAAAGCAGTAGATAATAATCTAGATAACACAAAGGCATCACAAAGAGAGGCAGGCAAAAATAAAAGGTGCAAGGTAAAATATAATGCCACAACCGAAGATTACACACAAGTAGTCTGGAAGTATGTTAGCTTATAAACACTGTCTTTGGGTTTAGGTGATGTCCTAAGTGGTTGGCAGTTTATGCAGCCATTAGGGTTTCTTGTAACAGTCATATAGATAGATGTTCACCTGTAAAATGTGCACTTTTATTGCGTGGTCAAGTCTCCTCTAGTGTGGTATAATTATTGGCATCCTTCTACGAATGGCATATTAATTGCATCAACTCCCTAAAGGGCAGGTCCCTTCGACCTGAACTAAAGCATTATTCTTCTTAAAAAGTGCATCTCAAATCAGCATGGATGGCTTTCTGTAGTTTTTACAGCTTTATTATCTACTGTACGATATATCATTACTTCAAAGGTTTACTGCATTTTGTTTTTGCTGTCAGTAAAAAAAGTTCTACATGTATGAAGGATTTGATCTGGCTTCTGTCTCTAAATAATTGTAACAAAGTTACCCAGCAAGTATCTTTAAGAATGCAAAGCATAATAAAATTTACAAAAACTGGCATCATGCGTTTGTGAAACATTAAAAGAAAACCAAGTGCACGAAATTAAGTAAAGTTAAACCTTTTTGTTGCAAACTTCATTTTCAAAAGTGCAAAGGCAATGCTGGCATAGAGCAGTTAAATAAATTCTGTGGGCACTTAAAATATTTAAATAATTTTAAATGGTATGTTCAAAACAAGCAGCTTTACCCAGCTAAGCGTACTCCTCCGAGTTGAGGTCCGTGTTGTTTTATTGCAGCTAGGTAATTAACCCTGAATGACTAAAGCAGCTTTCACCATCAACTTAAAAACTTTGATATCAATACAGTTTATGAAGAGTGATTCTGGACAAACACAAGAAATGACTACCTGCTGTATGAAACACACACTGTGTACCTTAAGATGCTCACAGGTCTAAATGACAGTAATTTATAACCACCGACTGTGGTTATTAAATGTATAGCATTAAATAATTTTTTGAATAACTGTGTCATGTATGTAACAGTCAATGGAATATAAAGGTAAATGAGTACTTTTGAATTACAGTGCACTGAAAATGACAATCAACTGTTAGAAGCTATTCAGTAATGTGGTAGTTATGGTTCAACTTACAATGCACAAGAAAACTTTGTGTAGTTTGGCATAAAATGCACAAGTTTTATTCTGAACAGCTACCAAAGAAGGTTTTTTTTACAAAAAGTATTTAACTTAATGTAGAATTTGCAAGAACTCTCAGATCAGTTACTTTTTAAAATGACAGAATTTAACATTTTTATTTTAAGACTATATGAACAATTCACCACTGGAGGCTGGTTTTCTCTATGAAATCTCAAGTACCATTTCAAAAAGATGAAATATCTCAGGCTGGAGTTACACTGCACTCTCAACCAAATCCAGTGCACAATAGGGGTGGTCGAGAGGGGTCACACCCTCCGTTTTCTAGTGTTTTAAGTTACAGTGCCATATTTGAATCGACAATCACCCACTTCTCTTAAATGCAAAAACGCCAATCAGTTTGTTCTGAAAAAAAAATGCCCATTCTATTTCTGCTATAGATATTCCCCCTAAACGGTGAAATTCAGATAAAATGAGAATGTAAAACATTGCATTTTTCAAATGTATTGCAATATTAGGTGAATCATATGTTTGGTGGAAATACAGGCGTAAAATGAGCTCCAGAAAGTGAGCCCAGTGTTTTGGAAGTACTGGAAGATTCAAATACATTAGGTAATCAAGTAACAGGCAAGAATAAAGTGATTTGTTTTGGCATCACAGAGTATACCTACATCTCGTTCAAATATATTCAACTAAAGTATATGAATGCTGCTGCAAAATAATAGAAAACACACCACTAAATTTACTGTGTGAACTCCTGTCCAATAAATATGTCAGGCCCTTCCCCAAAGTACACAAACATAACAGATAATCAAGTCATAGGCAAGTACAAAGTGATCAGATTTGGCATTGCAGAGTATACTGACATTTTGTTTCAATATATTCAAGTGTATTTATGGCTTCCACAATACAAATATAAAACACAACACTAAAAATATACTGTGGAAACTCCCCAAATAAATGTTGAATACTTCCCAAAAGGTATGCAAACAATACTGTAAACTATTTAAATGGTGTAATTACAGAAATGCTATATCCACTTTAGATTGCTAATTCATTCTGTTGTTGCTACATTCTATCTGTAAAGATTAATATAAAAATAAATATGCACGGCCAATGGGTGAGAATCATTCAGAAAGAGAAGGCTCCCCATGGTCAGTCTACCAGTGAAGTCACTATGTATGTGCTAATCTGCACAACATATCAATTACATATTGTTTAAAACAAATTGACATTTGAGTTAAGTTCATACTTGAATGTTTGCCAAATTGCTAAGAGAAAGACTAAGGATATATTGGTTCTACTTTACTTGGCAACAATGACTCAATACTCACTGTGGAAAGTTTTATACCATTTCTGTCCTGTAAACTTCTTTACCAATTTGTGGACTATAAAGGTCTTCAGAGTTGCCATTGCATTTTGTCACATTAACAACAGCTTGCCAATTTGGTCAATTGTTTTTTGAAAGCTTTCCAGCTTTTCTTGATGGTTCATATGGTACTCTAAGAATGCTGGGAGTTTCCTCCATTACTCGCACTAGAAGGTTATCAATGTAGTCCTCAAGCTCCCGGATTTGACCATCCTTTCTCTTAACAAGTTCTTTGTGCTTCACAAGTTCATAGATCAGCTCATCATATGATAAGTTACGATATCCAGCAGCAAGTAGACTGGGATCCTGGAATCAGAAACTGAAGTTAGGTTTGTATAAATTTTTATCCTCTTTGTATTTAGACTATTTCTAAACTCAAATAACTTAATACCAGGTGCCAGCTTAAATAAAGTTACTTTTATCTGCAACAAACCCAGTAATATCATTGCTGATTGATGATGCTACACTGTTAGAGATTCTTGCAAAGACAGGCACTGACTTATCCAAAGATGGCATCATCAAAACGGAGCTCCCACTGCAGCTATTTCAAAATCAGCTCCTCATGAAATTGAACTGGTCACGAAACATGCATGCTTTTAACTTACCTAAATTTCAGCCCTCTTGCACTCTCCTGGTTTGTTTGCGGAGTGTCTAGTTACATATTCACTGTTGCTGGGATCATGTAGATTAATTGCTATTGGAATTAATTTCATATTTGGAACATAGAAAATGTCCAACCCAACCCAGGAACTGCAATTGCTATAAGTAACAAATATTTGAAGCATATGAAGCTTGGGTTTATACATTGTGGACTATTTTAAGGAAGGAGAGGGGAAAGAAGCATGATTTAAAAAAAATTAAAATGGAATTGCTCATTTCGATACAATGATTTACAATTCCAACATACGTTTTGGAAACAAAGTTTAGTGCTTCATATTTCATTAAAATACTAAATACAATGATTAGGATCCTTTAAAACTAACTGCTTGGGGCAATTGTTTTGTAGGGGTGGGGTAAAGATCCCATTACCCCAGCTGCCCTTCCAGGGGTGATTTTACATTTTTGGGCAGATTCCCAATGAAGGAATGATCTTCAGAAATGAAAAGGAAATACTTTTGGATTTTTAAATTTGTATTTTCATCAAGGGTGACTACTTAGAAAATCAACTCAGGACTGGGATAAGAGAATACAGAGTGGTCTTGGACCTAATGAGAACTCCATGCATCCAGTGTGCCAAGCAGGCAGATTGCGTGAAGCACATTGAAAGATGTATTTCACAGATCTGTATTTAAATGATAGCATGCCTTCCCATGAGCCACTGGACGAAGAGTTGCACCAGTCCATGTGACTAGCTATTTTTGGTCTCAAACCATCCTAGTTTCATTTAATGGTTAAGTCAGATGCATGGCCAGGAAATCTATGCCATTACATCTGTAAATCGGTACACTAATTTTTTTGGATGTTCTGGGTAAGAGAAATAATCCAACTGTCGAAAACTGAAATGTTTTTGAAAATTACATTTTAATAAGGATGAATGATTGCGATAGATCTTAATTTTATTTTAACTAGATGTAGTACACCTTTTGTGAAAATAGACAAAATATGCCTCCTGGTAGTATGATCTGTTCCTCCAGTTCTGTGATCATTATCCAAAAATAAATTTGCTTTGAACTTCCTATTAACTGCATTAGTACACAGACCACTGTTTGAAAATGCCAGTGTTTTATGCATTCAATATTTAATTCTTTCAGACTGTATTTTACTTTCATATTAACTTAATGCTCAAAAGGTGAAGGATATCAAAAGCAGGAATAGACATTTTAATTTTTATATGGCATGCCAGCATCAAGTATTCCTAGATCAGGAAGTTAATGGGTCAGATGCAGGGGCTCTATCTTTTCCAATGTGCTTTAATCAACATTTTGGAAGAACAGCCCTAATTGCACCAGTGTGACTATTTCCTTGGTATGCAGCCAGGTGAATGCTATTGATTAAAAGTCTTAATTCACTTGAGAAAGAAAACTTTTGCATTAGTTCTAATACAGTCCAAAAGTATTGTGGCAAGAGTTTAATCATGAGTCAACTTGTAAGAAAAAGTTACATAGGACACCAATTATATTTTTACTGAATAATCACTATTAGCTTAACCTTTCCACACAAACAAAATAGTTAATTAAAATATCAATGCAAAAATAAAGCAGATTTTTACCTTGAATAAGAGTGTGCCATGTTCAGCTGGAGACATGCATTTAATTAAGTGTAGCAGTACCCTAAACAGATTATCCTTTTTTTAAAAAAAAGAATGATGTTCCTCTAACCAAATCTACTTGCATTGATCTTTAGGTACCAGCTACCATAACCTAGAGTCTCCTGTAAAACTGCTGCATTTTGATAGACATGTAGCCAGATAGCTATTTTTAATCACCTGTTATCACTAACTCTGGTCACTAAACACATTGGACTGGTAGCAAAAAAACTGCAAAGATCGCTAAATGCCTCCTAGTGAAGCCATGAACGAGGTGGCATTATTACCTAGGTTGTTTTGTGTGTCATGACTGTCTCCTCCTCTAAAGACACTCCTTAAAATCTCTCTCTTTCAACATGTGTTTGGTCAACTGCCCAATATCTCCGTGTTTGAACTGGTATCAAACCGCGTTTTGCTCCTGTGAGGCACCATAGGATGTCTCATTATGCTCAAGGCAGCATACAAGTTCAAGTTGCTGTAGTTATTACACAATGCTCTCTAGACACTTAAAAAAAAATTAGTTCAAGGAGCTACTCCAGCAACAGAACTTTGATAATTTTTGTAGGCTATTCTCCAAAGACTTGACTTGTATAGTGATAGCACTACAAGGTGAAGACCAGGGACAATGTTTTTCCAACCTCCCTCCATTTAGACATACCTCCAACTGGAGATGGGAGGGAAATTATGATCTTTACTCACCATGGAGGTGCCCCAGACCACAGCCAACTTTCTAGTCCTCATGTCTTTATTGTACTGGCAACATGAACTCAAGTGTTCATCAGCGGTCCCACTAAAATAGGGTTTCAGGCCTCCAAAGCCTGTGCAAGGCAATAATGCTCAATCCCATGCACAGTCCCTGACAAGGATTACTTGGCCCGGAGGCTGGAGATGGTTATGTAGAGGAGAATTTGAACACAGGAATGAGAATTTTAAATTTGAGGCCCAAGGGTGATGGGTAAATGGGACTTGATGAGAGTTAGGACATGAACAGCAAAGTCCTGGATAAGCTGAGATTTACAGGATGTGGAAGGCAGAAGATCAGCCAAGATAGCACTGGAATAATGGAGCCTAAAGGTCACATGAGCATGGATGAGAGTTTCAGCAGCCAATGTGGGGGGGGGGGGGGGGGGGGGGGGAAGAGAGAGAGAGAGAGAGAGAGAGAGAGAAAGAAAGAGAGAAAGAAGAATGCAGTCGTGGAGCCAGGCAATATTATGCAGGTGGAAATAAGTAACCTCAGTGATGACGAGGACACAGACTTGGAAGTTTCATTCAGGGTCAAACAGGACATCAAAGGATTGGAATAGTCTGAAGCCAGCATCAGAAAGTTGTCAGGGAGGGGGCTGGAGTTGGTGGCGGGGGAAAGAAGACAAAGACTTTAATAGGCGCAAAGTTCTGCTCATCCAATGTTGCATATCAGGCAAATGACGAATCAAAAGGCAAGTGGACGGGTCGAGAGGGGATGGTGAGGAACATCTGGATATCATCAGTGAAAATGTGGAGTCTGCTAGTAATCATGTATAACAAATGGAAATTAGTGTATATGGTCAGGGCTAGCAAACTCACACCATGTTACTTATGAAATTTATGCATGAAGCAGCATTTAAATATTTGAAGCCATCAAGTATATTTAAGAAAATGTAATCATGAACAGTTTTAATTGCAAATCACTCTGATGTCATAAAGTTGCATTTAAAGATACAGAACATATTTTGTACACCTGTAACCATAAATAGAAACAGAAAGATGACCATAAACACCAGAGTTACAACTTTAGGTGCAGAGGGAAATTATATTAATATGAGCAGCAAAGGGTTTTGGCAGAAGTTTCGTGGAACTGGCATACAAGATCAAAGAAATTCAGGTGCAATGTAACAATGTAGCCAAGTCACTTTCATATTTTTTGCCAAAAATTGGCATTAGGCCATACATACAGCATAGATTTCATGCAAATTTTCAAGAATTTCAGGACCAGTGTCTCTGGTGTTGCCAGCCACCATGTTTTCTGATTGAAGGCAGGCAGTGTTTGGTCTATGTGCACAGAGCCAGTAACGTTTGTTTCCATTGCTGCCCACTGGGGGCTACTTCATCCATAGGGCAAGGTCCAGTAGGTATTCAACAAACAACCTTCAAACTACACATATAAAAGATTTGAACACAACTGTTTATTATAGCTGGAGCTGGGTTATTCACAACACGATGCAAGATTAAAGGATTCCATAGTGTGAATTGAAAAGGTTTATTACCCCTTCTACTCTACAATAGCTCTGTATTAGAAATAGAACATAAATTAGGTAGCAAATGTAAGTTTCTAAAGTGAATGTATGTTCTCATTGCTACACATGGGTCTATTTCAACCCTTAACAGACAAAATATAGCCCCTTACAACAATACTACATCTATAAATGGCTTGCCTATAAAACACTAGATCCAGAAATGCCACATGGTATATCTTACATCATATGGAGTTTAGAAAGTATACGATGAAGTTGGCATTTATTCTTTTAGATAAACCATAATGGAATTTATTGTACATGCATACAAAAAAATCAGAAAAGTGACACTCCTTCAGGTAGTTTTAAAAATGCAACTGTTTAACATCCAAATTTAGCAGCCACTTATCACCTCTCCCACCTGAAAAATCATTATCTGAAACTGATTCAGGCGTGGAATCATCCATAAACTTTCAAAACAGAAAACATTTTACTGTTCTCATCTAGCCGACTCTGCAGGAAACAGGTTACTCGCACCTGCAGAGCTGAAGTAAATTAGTGTGAAATGATGATATTTCCAACTCTGAAATATTTTACTGCCAAATGTGAGACTGTATTTTGTTATAGATTCAATTTCAATAATCAGATTTTGCAGATGGTTATTTTTTTAAAAAGCTAGAATAACTTAAATACATATATAGCACTTCTTACAGTAAAAAAAAATCCAATGAATTAAAAAAAAATTCCAAATCAAAAATTTGGGGCTTGATTTTTAGGCCCCACTGGGCCATTTTGTGTAAACACAGTAAGAGTTTTAACAACACCAGGTTAAAGTCCAACAGGTTTATTTGGTAGCAAATACCATTAGCTTTCGGAGCGCTGCTCCTTCGTCAGATGGAGTGGAAATCTGCTCTCAAACAGGGCACAGAGACATCATGACTACCCATCTCCACATCATGACTACCACTTTGTGTAAGCAGGATGGGGATTCAATAGGACCACATGCAATGAATAGCCGATTCAGGTAATTAATAGGCACTTAATACCAATGAAATGGGCGACTAGAAAACCCCAGACTTCAGGTTTCCACAGAGAATGGGGGCAATTTAACTACCTGGAGGCGACCACTGGGTGGCAGACTGGGGTGGGTCAGTACTCCTAAAGGCCCTCCTGGCTTACCAGGCACTGCAGTGACTTTAGGCATCCCCCCCTCCCTCAACACAGAAGTGTCCTAGCTGCAAATCTCTTTCTTGGTTTAGATTTTTAAAAATTGCAGCGAGGAACCTCCATTTTGAAGCACCCTTGATTTGCTTCTGCCAAAGTAGGCTGCTGCCTTTTCAAGCTGGAAGGCCTTTGGATGGCCTCCTTATGAGAGCCCATCTGCCATCCTTAACTGGATAGTGAGCCCACTCCAGGCCCTTTAATTGGCTCCCCGCGTGGTGGTGGTGGGGAGGGGGGGGCAGGAGGAGAGAGAGAGAAAAACCACAAGTGCCCACGCAGTGCAGGCTTCTGACCCACATTCCAGCCTGATGGCAGATTCACAAGACACCTGAGAACATCTTATCCTTGGATTTCTAACAATAATTAGACTTATTGATTAATGTGGAAAAAAACTTTTTCCTCAATTTGTCCGGATACATTTTGCAAGCAAGAACACTTGTATGATTAAACATGTCAAAGCTTCACAGGCTGGTATCCAAAACAGTTTGGGTCGTCAGATAAGTTGGAAGATCTGGCAAGCTATGATCCTCTCAATGTTGTTATAACGAGGAACTTGGCTCTGGTAATATCAATACAGTTACTTTCACATTTACTATTCTACTCTCCCCATTTACTTTTCAGTACTTAATTAGGTGTTAAGGAGTTCACACTGCCTTCTAAACTGGCTATCATTCCTGTTTAAACACTTTGATTTGGAGACAGGTACTGGCACTAGAACAGAAATGGCGGCAGATCTAATTATTATGCACATATCCAGCATAAAGCCTCTTCAGTACCCAATGATGGAGAACTGAAGACAAATTATCCTGAAACTCTTGTATGGAAACCACATAAATTATGCACCAATTGAAACCAATGTAGATTCTTAATGAAAGAGCAAATGGTGTGATGCCAAGTTGGCATTCTTCTGTGTACAGTCTTCCAGTATCCCCTTGTCTCCAAAATAATATATTCATTAAAAATGAATATCAAAAGACACTACATTTAAACATCCTTAACCAGAGAAACCTTTTACCATATAATAATTAAAAATAACAATTTGAAAAGTAATTTGTACACTTTCGGCCATCAATTAATCTGAAATATGGCACAGTAAATCTGCAAGCCAGTATTCAGAATTTGTGTGATCTATGTAGAAATTGTATTCACTGGATAGCACTATATAACTTTATTAGTAATTAGGTAATATCTACCTATTTGGTGGACAGCCATTTGAAATCCTGAAAATATATGGGAGATCATCAGGCTAGCGTATCATTTGATAGCCAACAGTTCATTTAAAAAAAATCTATTTAGAAAAGCAGTATTTTAAAAATTTTGAATAGACTCCCTCCTTCCATCTGTCCCCTATGCTATCAAGATGCATCCATTTCCAAAAACTTCTTTAACACCTATGTCCATTTCTATTAAGGTTTTGAAACCTCTCATTGTTTGGCACTGGTTTTCCCCTGGATCCTATGAAAATGCATGTAAAAATAAATCACTATAGAATGCTCCTAGGAACACTATTTATTCGTTATTTATCTACCACTTGACTAAAATCATGGCACAACATAAGGCAATACAAATAAATTTTCATTGCAGTGGTACAATATACGATACTGCACATTTGGACTTGGTTCCGTAGACTACAGCAGTGTGATTGGCAAAAAACTCTCAACAATACAACTTTTCCACTAAACAAAAATAATCCTCTATACAATTTACCAAATATCATTCTTCTGGTTACTAAACATACATAGGGGGAAAAAAAAAAATCAACAAAGTCTCAATACACCCACTGATATCAAAGTAGTTTTACCAACCACACTATAAAAATAAGATATCATTTTGTTGACACTTTGATAGTCAATCAGGAAACTTGCCTAAATGAATGCCGTCTGTGGAGAAAATGCACCGGCTGATGTGTCAACATGTTACTTTGATAGAAACTCTAGTTCTATAGAATTCTGATTAAAGTTTAACTAGACTGCCAAGAAATGTTATGCTTGGACCAAGACTCCCATAAAAACAGCAGCAAGTGGGAATGGTACATTGGAATTCCATGTCTGGTTACAAATTACACTTTGATCAGCAATGGATTAATCCAGGCCATGTTGTAAGATTTCAAAAAAAAACCGAACACACTAAAGCCCTTCATGTTTGACAGGAATTTGCAAACTCCAAGAACAGGTTAATTTCCCAAACGTCATGGATCACAACAAAACTGTGACCTTATACCAACTCTACATGAGTTATAGAAAATTTGATTATTCATAAATGAAATACATAAGCACAAAAACCATTCAATGGTCCCGTATGTGTGGTCTGTCTGGAAGCTAATCTTTGACTCACTGTCTGATGATGCTTCATTCGGAGCTATTTTCTTGGTAGTTCTTGTCAGTGGTGGTTTGATATTGCCTTCTACTCTCAGGGGCAAGGTGAGGAGGCAGGTTGCAACTCTATCTCAGCTGGAAAGGGAATCAAACCTGTGCTGTTGGCATCTTTCTGACCCACACACAAGCCATTTGAGTTAACCAGCCTCCTATCCATACAATATTATATGATATTGGATCAACATCTGCACACTCTACATTAGTCCTCATTGCACAAACGAATAGAAATTTTAACATTTGTTAAACTGAAACCTGAAGACAGAGATCTTAGATGGTACTTACCACTTATGCAAGTTTGGAATATGGAGATTTACTCACCTCTCTTCATCCCATCATTGGTGCAGAGGTTTTACCCGATTCAGACTTATTTCTCTCAATCTCACTAATTAAACTGCTGCACTAATTAAACTGCTCAAACCCCGAAACAGCTATCTTTGATGGAGTTTTGGTCACCTGCCTAAACTTCATTGGTGAGCATTGATTCCTTTACCTTTCTTCTATTGTGAAATATCTTAAACCATATTTTGTATTAAGGTGTTATGTAAATTCACATTGCTGGCAATGATTTGTTGTTTAACAAAATGTTATTTTGGGATTTGTTTTGGTATTCAATCACCACCACATTATAGCATCACTTAGTTGGTCGTGTTACTTCTTCTTCATCCGGTACTGTGTGTTTGGTCAATGTCTTATTTCCAAAAGGAACTTTCAAATGTTAAAGGCACTATACAAATGTAAAAAAATCCTGAGGTGCTTTGTAGACGTGGAGCAAAAGATGATGTTGGAGAGATAATGAAAAACTTGGTCAAACAAATAGATTTTAAGGAGGGCTTCAAGGAGGAGGGCAGAGGAGGTTAGGAAGGGAATTCCAGATTCTGGAGTCTAAATGACAAAAGGCATGGCCGCCAATGGTAGCGTGAGGCAGAGCAGGACATACAAAGGTCAAGAGTTAAACAAATCAGAGAGTTCTGCAAGGCAGTGGCTGTAGGTTACAAAAAGATTTGAAGGGGCAAGGCCATTTGTGAGTTCAAGCACATGGATGAGAATTTCAAACTGGTGTGCAGGGACCAAAAATCAATTTAAGTCAACACAGGTATGGGAACAGAGTTTTGGATAATCTAATAGAGGTTGAAGAGTGGGATAGCAGCCAGGAGAGCACTCGGAATAGTCGAGTATGGAGATAACAAGGCATTGTTGTGGTTTTCAGCGGCAGATGGAGTGAGACGGGGCTAAATTATGGCTTCAGACATCCAAAAATTTTAATTCAAACACATTTGTGGCTAATTCAAAAACTGGACATTGGACAAGTAGCCAACTGTAGCTTGCTGGGTGAGGACAAAGTGGAGGGAATCTACCTAGATTGGATATGTGTTATAATGGACATGGGACACAAGGTTTTTACTGCATGTTCATTGTAAATTTAAATCAGAATTAGTAGTGCATTCTGGGCTACTTAAACAAAAGTCATCAAGATTACTTAAACCTAGTAAGTTTTATTGGCAAAACTAGCCAGAAAAATAAGTAGCATTTCTTAAAAAAAAATCCATTTTAAAATTCCATTTTCATCCCGAAATTCAACTCTCTCGAACATGCCTTAATTTTGATGGAAGGGGAGAGATGCCTTGGGGTTTCATGGTCACTTAACAACAGATACTTATTATGATGAGGCAAACCTTTCATCCTTTTGCTCTCTTGAAAGAATGCTCCACTTTACTAGTCACACCAACTCTCAGCCAGCTGAGAAAGTTTGAAAGAACTCATTCTCGCTGCAGCTGCTGAGTTCAATGACAGGCTACTCTTGCACTCAAACATTTCACTACTTTATCGGGACGGCATAAACAAAAGCCTGCTTAAGTATAACCTGCATGTTTTTCAAAAGTAGAGAAACTGAGTGAATGACCAATACCCGTAATAAAAGCAGATATAAAAGAGTTGGAAAAAAAAAGAGACATGGTAAATCAAAAAGTAGTGGGTTGAACATACCAAATCCATAAATTGCAAAAGGGAATCACTTTTCAGAATCTTAGTACAAACAGGTTCATGATTAAGTAGTTATTTGAATTTAATCCAAAAATTAAAATCATAATTTTTTTTTTGGTAAAGAAAAATTTCAAGTCTTATCAAAGCAGTATAGAAGCCAGTGTATCATGGAGTAGTAGTCATGAGTACAGCTTAAATGAGTACTAAAAATATGAGTCAAAAAGTGAAAACTTCACCTCAAAACAGACACTACTTGACTGGACATGGCACATGCTGTGTGTTTGGATTGCTTTACTCATCCATTAAAAAAAAACACATTTCCTTACACTTACTCTGGCTTTGTCTTCATAGTATTCAAAGTGGCGTTGCTTGAATGTGTTATTTGAATGTTGATCATTCTCTCGACATTTATGTCTATCAGTGGATACCGTCACCTTATCTTCAGAATTTATGGGCTTCGCTGAACTGGAATAAGAAACAGAAAAGTTTTAGCTTAAATTCAGGAGCGAGTATAATATAGTTGATTTAAATGAAATTTGGTGACATCTAGAGCAGTTCAATATGCTCTTTGTATTAGAATTTTGCTACAAGAATTACACTGATATGTCATGTTTGAAACTTCAATGCACAGCCCTACTATTTCTCTTTTTTGTTTGAAGATGTCCGTTCTCATGAAGCTGCTTAATTGGTGCAAGGCCAACCCAAGTAAGGCTGCAGTGCTCATTGCAAACCAAGTTAATGGAAACAGACTTTGACAAATGGAAAGTAACAGCTAGCCTCCCCCATTCGCTGCACAATGCTAGATTTGCTTACCAAAAATATAGGCAGTCTACCTGCAGCTAGATCAAAGCATTTTTTAAATGAGACTCTATGAAGATACAAAAGAACAGTCCTGCATGATCGGCTTTTCCACTACTCCCTTTCCTTGCGTACCACTCACAAATGGAGAAGTGGCAAATTCACACTTATCTACATTCAGCTACTTGAATAAGCCAAAATTTTAAAAAGACATCACAAATTCTATTCTATATCTTTGGATACTTCTCATATGCTTCCAGGACAAACCAATCACATCTGTTCCCTTTCAATATTTGCCACACATGTTCTCTATGGTGAAATTTACTACAATGCCATTACATCCACTTCAAAAATTCTCATCACTTCACAGCATCATGCATTTAAATACAAGGGGCCAGACTGTCACTTCATTATGACATTTCTAGTTTAATTTTTGTCTAAAGAAGTTTTGATTGTTACCCATCTCAATTATTGCAAGATTAACAGGCATATGTGATTTAGATATGACTAAGAAAATGGTTTGTATTACCTATATTTTAAAAGATTCTGGTCCAAATTAAGTTGTGTTATTTTGTATAAATACTAAAGAGTGAAAAAGTGGAAAACTCAACTCTGGAAAGCAGGGCTTCACCTCAGCATTATGTGTCAAATATTATTTGATGTTCTATTTTCTTCCTGTTAGTGCAGTTTAGAAAGCTACAAACAGGTGCTTAGGCCATGATCAGGATACTTTACCTGACTGAAATTAAACCCAGTCAGAACCTAAAATAGACTTTAGCCCCAGTGGAGATTCAGGTCAGGGAGATTAAAAAAAAAAGGTCACATAACAACAAAGATCACAGCGATAAGGAAAAAGATGATTGGTGAATCAAACCTGCTAAATCTCATTATACCGGTCTGTAATAGTGTTGTGAGGCGTTCTGCCCTACTCGCTATAGGATTGATTTGAATGAGGCACTCTTTTATCAGGTATTGTCTGAACTCCAAAGACAGGAACCCTCCCTCATGGCCTGCTTTTCATTCTCACACTGATGTGTCAAAGACATGATGGACTTGTTCATTCATGGCTCCTTTTTTGATCTCGCTCAGAAAAATGAGTGAAGTGAACTGGATCGAATTAGCTGTGGTGAAAACTAAGAACAGCTCCATTTATAGAAGTGTGGCAGTAATTTGTTGTGCCCTTTCTTCATCTGATGTCATTCTCATGTCAGACAAGCTGGAGGATATGGTGGTCAATTGCTCAGATGGGTCTGTGGCTAAAGGTTAAAGAGGCAAGCCCTAATTACCACACATGACAAACTGATTTGTAAACTATTTACAAACTATTTGTACAAATAATCCATTTAAACACAATGTTACAGAAATATATACACAAATTTATAAGTAGAATGTCTGAACCCGAGTGGCAACTTGCGGATAAACTAATTGAAAGATATTTGAGATGGCTCAATGGGAGATAAAATGTAACAATATGTTTTTAAAAACTGCTGAGATGTTACAGCAGTAAGCTATTATACTGTTAATATAATATATAGTAATATACTTTTAAAACAGAACATTCCAGATTCACAGTTGTTAATAATTTAAATTTAATGAAGTGAGATTTAGTCAAGGCCAAAAAAAGGTATTAATCCGGAAGATGGTTTTACATACTTTTGATTATAAATAAACTCGTGGCTTTAAGAGGTCAGCTTATACTTGTAAAGTTGCCCCACTAAGTTAGGTAATTAATAGCAAGACTCAAGGACAAGAGTCATGTTAAATCATATTTTCAGCTGCTTTGTCAGTTGAACCTCTCAGCATTATTCTGTGCACCCACAATCTTTTATTTTTTAATTAAAAAAAATTTGAACATCCATCAAGAAATGGAAGGCAGTATATAATCAATTTCATCTCAGATTTCTGTTCATGCTCAGAAATTACCAGAATCCAAAAAGAAATGTGTCCATTGATGTAGAAAAGAAATAGAAAAATTCATAATTTCTCACCTCACCTGTAAACATTTAGGTGGTGGAGTTACAAGGTGAACTGGAGCTTGGATTTTGCAACCATTAAGTGCATTGCAGAAATACCATCTATGGTTATATTAGTGGCTCTCCTTTAGCTAAACAAATTGTAACTTTTCCCTAGTTTCAGTAATAACTTGTATTTACACCATCGCATTATGTTGGGGATCATGAGTTTATCATGAACACCAGGTCAAATAATGAGTTGAGATCACAAGAGTTCACGCATTTGTTATCTCCAAGAATGTGAAACCTATGAACTGCTTTAGAAATTCGACAGCAGACTGCAGTCGTACCTTTTGGTAGATACAAGAATTTCTACAAAACAATGCAACTGATACTTTTTTTCAATGTTTCCCTTGCCTTTTGTAGATTTAGCAGAAAAGAAACGTATGTAAATTGTGGAACTAAATAGGGAGGCTGGATTTAGTAGCACTCTGGCCAAATCAAATAAGCTAAATTAACTTAACTCAGGGATAAAGCAAGAAGGGCAGCCCCAAAAAGGCGGCAACTGCCCGAAACAAAAAACAAAGCAAAGGAAACTTAAAACATTAAATCAAAAACATTAAATCAAAATGTGATTTAGGGGGCGAATAATACTCCCCAGTCCCTGCGGTGCCCAACGGGCATGGAAGGCCTAGACAGTGCCCTTGGACACCGCATGCTCCCTCTCCAGGGACACCCGGCCACAAATATAGCCGTGGTAGAGGGGCAGACAGTTGAGCTGAATGACGCCCCTCAGTTTCCTGCTGCCTGGACCTGTTTATACTCTTCTGGCTAGGCCCAGGAGCAGGTTCATGAGGAGATCCTGGAGGGTACCCGTAAATCAGGAGTGTGGGACTGAAGTGCAAACAGAACATCAACGAAAAGATTGTTAGATAACGAAAAAGGGAGTGCAGCCTATAACATGCAACGTATACATGATCCACGGACTCTGCGAAATCGCAAAAGGTGAAAGTTTATGTGCAACTTAGTTGTATGGTACTGCTGTGTGTTCTAGCCTCCACCCCAGGTCCCCAATGTAGTGGGGGAGATCCCTCCATACAGGAACCTCTGCCGCTGGATGGCAATAAGGCACAGCAAGGAGTGTCCGGGCGAGGACGTGGTGGTGGAATGTGTGCAGCAGCAGCTCATATAGGAAATCCCTCTGTGCACAGGCAAAGGGCATTTCCGCGAGGTGACTCAAACTGAGGCTCCAATCCCGTGAAGGATGGGTCTGGGTTTAGGGCCAATGTGAAATTCCGTCTGAACAGGGGTACGTTCAGATGGAATTCCACCACAGTTGCGCCTCCGAGCACGACCGTTTTGAGGTCATGAGCTGAGCCAACTTGTGGGGTGTCATCCAGCCCACTCCTCCACCACTCAGCATGTCCCCAACCCTGGTCACCCCAGCATCCACAGTCCGCCTCCCCCACAGCCACCAGAAATGGAATTGGTGGAGGAGCAGATTTCTGAGCATCGACTCCTGGACGACAGCCGCCACTCCAGACGGAGAGCTGCGGTGCGAGGCAACCGTGTCCCAGACTTTAAGGAGGTCCTGGTAAAAGACGGGCAATGCCTGCAAGAATCTCCAAAGACCCCTCATGTCTATGAACAGGAGCTGTGTGTCATAGTTCAGACTGTGTACCTGGCAGAAGAAATACGTTGCCAGGGCACAAAGGGGGGATTCAACGTAGCACTATGGGCAGAGAATGTGGGCACAATAGCTTAGGAACAGGCCGATGAGTGCAAATTGTAGGAGAGGATGCACTACTCAGTCAACCTATTAGCACAAAGATTGGCAGGAAATGAACCCAATATATTATTTGCCTGGATTGCTTGGTAAGTCAACACATGGTGCACTTATCCACCAAGCTACTTTGGTTTTTCCATGTAGATGATCACAGGTGTGTTCAACAAACCTCAGTATTTCGGAACTCTAAAGAGCTCATTAATCTGCTTGTTATCTCCAAGGATCCATTAAAATGAATTGGTAATAACTTGTCCAGTTAAACGGTTGTGCTTCCCGCTAGACTGTCCAGTAACTCTTAAGAGCTCATTAATTACCTGTCCTGTTTCTCTATGGAGCTAGTTAATTACCTGTCTGGTATCTCAATGGAGCTCGTTAATGATATGTCCAGTATCTCCAGAGCCTTTGATAACACATTTTTATTATATTGAGCTTTCTTTTACCACTTGTCAAGAGCTGCAAATTGAGAAATTTTCACATAATTTGTACTATTTTTTGGTAATTTTGTCTCAGACTTTTCACATTAACAAAGGTTAATAGATTGTCAGAAGAAAAGTCATCACACGGCCATGTTTTTGCAGCTGAATAATATTCCACAATCTACTATAAAGTAATATATTTCTCTGGCCACAAATCTCATCACAATTTAGTAATTAGCAGTTACTAAAACTGTGACGGATTGTTAATGCAGCGAGAAAGAGCATCATGGAACCAAGCAAATCTGGTTTTCAGTTTCTAGACAAAAACCAGATTATGGTGACAATTTACTAAAATTAAAAAAACATTAAGTAGTTAGGATATTAAACTTAGTAGTTTTTAAAAAGTGCTTTAACTTGGACATTTTGGCAAAGTGTAATATCAAAATTTTTATTCACATTCTAAATGGTTTACCAACGGAGGGATACAAAAACTGACAATCATTCAATGTTTTGAAATCTACATCGGAGAAGCAACATAGGCAGAACAATAAAATTTAAGAATCTGAATAGTTTTCTCCAAATCTAAGCGCACATCCTGTTTCGTATTACACTTGAAATAATTAAACTTCTGGCTGTTGCTTAGAAGAGATATTTTAGAAATGGCAAATATTAATCTTGAAGTATTAAAATACTTGCTCCACTTATGACAGAGCTAGCTAACGTGAACAGAAGTGCAGCACTTGAGAGACTAGTTTACAGTCACAATACTAGAATGAGTCGTTTATTATTTTAATATACCCTAAAACTAAATATCCAAAAAACTGGAAGCTTAACAACCAATAGAATCTTTGGAAGAGAGAAAGAAAGGAGGAGGGGAGCAGTGGTGATCAAGGAGAATTACAGTGCAAGAGGAAGAGGATGTCCTGCAGGGATCAAGAACAGAATCTATTTGGTGAGAGGGTTAAGAAACAACAGGGTTGACATTACTCTACTGGGTGCACTTAATGGCGATCAAGTAGTAGGAAAGATATAGAGGAGCAAATCTGCAAGGAAATTACAGATTAGGTGCAAGAACTATAGAGCAATGATAAAGGAGGGCTTCAATTATCTTACCGAAATTGAAAATGCTGGAAAATTTCAGCAGGTCAGGCAGCATCTGTAAGAAGAGAAAAGAGCTGATGTTTTGAGTCCAGAAGGGTCACCTGGACTCGAAGTGTCAGCTCTTTTCTCTCCCTACAGATGTTGACAGACGTGCTGAGATTTTCCAGCATTTTCTCTTTTGGTTTCAGATTCCAGCATCTGCAGTAATTTGTTTTTATTCAATTATCCTACTATAGACTGGGATAGTAATAGTATAAAGGGAGAGAGAGAGAGCAAGTGTGTTCAGGAAAGCCAACTTCTTGAACTGCTGCAGTCCATGTGGTGTAGATACACCCACAGTGTTGTTAGGAAGGGAGTTTCAGGATTCTGACCCAGTGACAGGGAAGGAATGTTAGTACAGTTCCAGGTCTGGATGATGTGCAGTTTGAGATGGAACGTGCAGGTGGTGGTGTTCTCATGCATCTGCTGCTCTTGTCCTAGGTGGTAGAGACTGTGGGTTTGGAATAGCCTGGTGAATTGCTGCAGTGCATCTTGCAGATGGTACACACTTCTGTCACTGTGCATCAGTGGTGGTGGTGGGGGTGAATACTGAAAGATGGTGGATGGGGTGCCAATCAAGCAGTCTGCTTTGTTCGGGATGATGTTGAGCTTCTTGAGTGTTGTTGGAGCTGCATTCACCCAGACAATTGGAGAGTATTCCATCACACTCCTGAATTCTGCCACGTAGGTGGTGGACAGACTCTGGGGAGTCAGAAGGGGAGTTACTTGCAATAGAATTCCCAATCTCTGACCTGCTGTTGTTGACACAGTATTTATATGGCTGGTCAAGTTCAGTTTCTTGTCAATTCTAATCCCCAGGATGTTGACACTGAGGGATTCAGTGATGATGTCATTGAATGTCAAGGGGAGATGGTTGGATTCATTCTTGTTGGACATGGTCATTGCATGGTACTTAAGTAGCAAGTTGCATTCATGCCACACATCAGCTCAAGCTTGAACATTGTCATGTCTTACTGAAACGAGGAATTGTAGCTGGTGAACATTGTCAAGAATGAGAATGCTGATGAGTGCACAATATGATGGAGGGATGGTCACTGATGAAGCAGCTGAAGATGTCCTGGGACTGAGATGATTGACTTCCAACAACCACAGCCATCTACCTTTGTGTTAGATATGACTCCAACCAGTGGAGAGTATCCACCCCAATGCACAATATAATTTTAAAACATTGTCATGAACCACACTGATGTTATCTGCGAGGTTGTCCTAACTTGAAACACTGATTTGTATAGTTTTGTTATTGGAATGGTGGGAGGAGTCACGTGAAACACCCAGCAAGATACCCAGTCTCTGTCATCGTACAACAATTATTAAAGACTATTTATTAAAAACACAAATACACAAACAGGACTACAATACTTTAAGACAATTAAGTGTACAAATCATTAAACACAGTTTATGTAGAAATTACCCTTGTTCCAAAATATATCTACGATTGCTGAACTCCTCAAGACTTCCCCTTCCCAACAACATCCAAATTGAATAAATAATATACATCAAATCCAGCTTATAGTTATCACACAATATGGCTAAGGATCAATCTGGGAAAATGTCTTTTCCTGCTTCAGCAAAACTACTTAAACTGCTTTAACCAAGGTTTCTGCACTGCCTTAGACTTAGATGGATGTCTAGCCTCCTGACTGTTAGATGTAAAACTAGCCTGTCTGCTTCAGAGGGTGCTGGCAATTATACAATTTTTCCTCTTTGGTTATGCATTTTGTTGTCTGCATCTCTCAAATTCCTTGACTTGAGAAATTAGCATGTGTATGCCTCCACTGATCTCTCAGTCATCTAGATAAGCTGTTTTGTTCCATTAGGGCAATTTACACATGGTTCTGTTGAGATGCCTGCTAATCTCATTACTGAGAATATCACAACTTTTGAATGTTGGCTACTGCTGTTGCTCGGCAGATCATGCCTTGTTAAATTCCTGTTGCTGCTGTCACTAGGCAGATCCGTGACACTATCAAAATATATGTAGCTGATTGCATTTGGATCTTTTAACTTGGACAACCAATTTCTCAGGACATTGTTTACTCTATGAAAGTAAAATGATCTAACCTTGCGGACTCGTTCCCAATCTTTGAATAATTCTCTCCATTCTAAATATAGGAAAAAGTGCAAGCAGTTCAGGACCTCAAGTCTGTGCCACCATTCGAATAAAATTAAAATGTATATTTTATATAGCGCCTTTTACTACCACCAGATGTCCCAAAGTGCTTTAAAGCCAATGAAGTACTTTCACATATATAGTCACTGTTGTAATGGAGGAAACACTGCAGCCAACTTGTGCACAGCAAACTCTTGCAAACTGCAATGTCATAAATGGACAAACAATCTGTTTCAGGAGGGATAACTATTGGCCAGGAAACTGGGGATATCTCTCCTGCTCTTCTTCAAAATAGTGCCATGGGATCTTTTATATCAACTTCATAGAGCAGACAGAGCCTCACTTTAATATCTCATCCGAAAGATGGCACCTCCAACTGCAGTACTCTCTTGCTACTCCATTGGACTGTCATCATTGACTTTTATGCTGAAGTCCTGCAGTAGGATTTGAACCCACAACCTTGAGGAAAGTGTGCTAACAACTGAGCCAAAGCTGATATATTAAAGAAACCATGGCGGATCTGTGTGAATCATACAAATTTATAGCACAGAAAAGGGCGATTCAGTCCATCATATCTGTGCCAGCCAACCATTAAAAAAATAGAAGCCAATCTCATTTTTCAGCTCATGGTCCAGAGCCTTGTAGGTTTCGGTCAAGTATAGATCCAAGTACTTCTTAAATGCAATGTCTGTTTTCTGACTTTACAACCCTTTAAGACAGTAAGTTCTAGACCCCCATTACCCTGTGGGTGAAAATATTTCTCAACTCCCTTCTAAACCTTGTCCTAATTACTTCAAATCCTTGCCCTTTGGTTATTGACCTCCAATGTTAAGGGAAAAGGTCCTTCCTATCCAATGCATCTAGACCCCCCTTAATTTTATACACCTCGGTTAAATCTTTCCCAGCTTCCTCTTTATTTTAAACAGAGCAACCCTGGTCTAACTAGATTTTCCTCATGGCTTAAATTCTCCAGTTCTGGCAATATCTTTGTAAATCTCCTCTATACCCCAGTGAGATTGCATCTTTTCTGTGATGCTTCTACACTTTCCACAGATGTTGTTCACATGATTTTTTCTGCTTTGTCATTATGAAAAATGGCAGATGCTGTGTGTGTGTGTGTGTATGTGTATATATATATATATATATATATGGAGCGGAACAATTTTTTAAAAGACTCATTATGATTGAAAAGGGAGACAGGTGACCAATTTAATCAGCTTCTCGAGTCTGCTGCAATTTGTGGCTGATGGGAATCTGAAATAAATTCATACATGGGTTTGCAAGAATCCACTGATCTCCCATTTAAAATTACTGGTTGAGGTTTTTGTAGAAGTGTTACACACTATTACCACCCTTTCTGCTTAATGGCCCACTTCTGACAAGGCAGTTTTCTTGTCCTAGGCTCCCCCACCAGAGAAGCTTTCTCTGAATCTTAAAAACATCTAATCACCCTTTTATATTGTATGGAATACAAGCTTAGTTTATGGAATCTCCTTGTGGTGTAACCACTAGAGCTCTCATAACATTCTGATGAATCTGCACTGCGCTACTGCCAACGTTATTATATCCCTGAGATGCAGTGCTAAAACTACTCTATACTTCAGATGTGCTCTACGCAGGGCTTTCTAAAATCACTGCATCACTTCTTACCATTATAATCTAGCCCTGGAGATATAGTGGTTAGGGATCTAGAACAAAGGGTCAGAATCTCAAACAAGGAATATGCCATTTAGGACTGAGACAAAGAGGAATTTCTTCACTCGGGGCGGCGGGGGGGGGAAACAACTCTTTGGAATTCTCTCTCCAAGAGGGTTGCAGAGGTTGTCATTGAGTACATTCAAATCAGAGCTGGTTAGATTGCAAGATATTAAAAACATCAAGGGACATGGGGATTGTGTGTAAAAATGGCAGAGGTGACAACCAGCCATGATCTAGTTGAATGGTGGAGCAGGCTTGAAGGACCAAATGGCCTATTGCTGCTTCTATATTATGTACTGTAGCTGTGGACTAACTCATGTTTTAAACCATTCTAGAATAACCTGTATGCCCTTACATTCTACACTTTGGTCAACAAAAGGAACTGTATGGCCTCTTTCGCTACCTTATCTACCTGTCCTGCTACGTTCAATGATCTGAGAGTCCTGCTCCCCTACACTTCAGCATCTTACCTTTGTGTATCCCACTGCATAGTTTACCCTCCTCAAATGTATTACCTCTGTCTTCTCCAAACTGAAATCTATTTGCCGCTTTTCTACTCACCTGACCAGTCCATTAATATCTTCCTGCAGTTTACAGCTCTCCTCATGAATCAACCACACTGGTTTTGTATCATCTGCAAATGTCTTAATCATAGATTTCAGTTATTGAGATATATGATGAAAACAAAGCAAGAGATTGAATACTGAGCTCTGTAGAATTCTACTGGAAACAGCCTTCCAATCACAAATACAGCTGTCAACCATTGCATCTGGCTTCCTGCCACTGAGCCAATTTGGGAGTAAACTTGCCACTTACTCTTTGATCCCCTGTGTCTTACTTTTCTGCCCAGTCTGCCATGTGAAATCCTGCCAAAAGCCTCACTAAAATTCATGTAGGCTACATCAAATGTGCTGCCCTCATCAATCCTACTGTTACAGCCTCAAATAATTCAGCCAAGCATCTTAATGCCCTCTACCTGCCATGGCTCCAAATCTTTTTATAGTTTTGCCTAACAAAAAACGATCAAGATTTAATATTAATTGAGCAAGCATCTACTGCTTTTCCAGGGAGAGAGTTCCATATTTCTCTTCAATGGCTGGCTCTGACCTTAAAAGGCTACGTCTCCTGGACCTAGACTTACCCTGCCAATGGAAAGATTCTCTCTGTCTCACATCAATTCTTTTCAAAATCCTTAAACCTGAATCAAATCATCCCTTAACCTTATGTAGTCTCTCTTCATAATTTAACCCTTAGAGTCCTGACAAATTTCTGGTGAATCTGTTCTGCAATCCTTGCAAGGCCAATATATTCTAAGGTGTGGAGCCCAGAACTACATATGGTGCTCTAGATGTGGTCTAACCAGGTCTTTTTATAGCCGTGGCAAAATGTCTCTTTATATCCCAGATCTCTAACATTCCAATAGCTAGTTTGATTTTGTTTGTACATGACTATTATATTTTGGTGATTCAAGTCCATGGACCCCTTCATCACTTTGGATCTCTTCTGTTTCTAGCTGTTCAGCATTTAAATGATACCTGGATTCTATCTTTTATTGGTCCAAAATGGAAGAATTACCTATGTTGAATTCCATCTGTCAGTTTTTTCCCTACTAACTTGATCTTGAAATGTCTCTAATTTTCTGCTCCCATCTTCAATACTTCAGTATTCCACTAACCTTTGCATCATTGACAAACTCAGATATGTAGCTCTCTATTGTGTTCTCCAATTCATCAACAAATATGGTGAAGCCCCAACACATGGGTCCTTGTGGGACATCACAAATCACTTCCTTCAGATTCAATGATACTATTATCCTTACTCTTGTCCTCTAACTTGGTCATTTGTCTTCAGTTCCATGAGCTTTTAGTTTCCAGTCTCTTATGTGGAATCTTACTGAATCCTTTTCTGGAGTCCATATAAGCTACATTAATTGGCATTCTCTTGCCTTCTACTATATTATTTCCACAAAAATTCAATTTGGCTCATAAGACATGACCTCCCATTTACAAATCCATGTTGGTTCTCTCCAAATTAGTTCAAATTTCTCAGTGCTTAGCCACTCTGTCCTTAATTATAGATTCCAATAACTACTCCACAACAGATGCTAGACCAACTGAGATATAATTTCTTGGATTCTCTCTCCCACCTTTCTGAAATAATGGAGTGCAAGAAGCATAGGTTGACAATGTAGAGTGCAGACGAGGAGATAATTCCTTTGGAAGACATCAAAAGCATCAGGCTATGGTCTACATAATTCTCCCCCCTGCAAATAAAGGGCATCTCTTCTGCAGACTAATGGGGCAGTTCATTTCCAGTGTCACAGATAAATTATACAACATGGTAAGTTATATAGAAATGTAATATCTAAAAACATAGTAACGATACAAAGAAATTCCAATGGGACTAACTTCGGTATGTAAAGAATGAGTTTATTAGAAAAATAAGGAAGACCCCATGTGGCAAGTAATCTTACTTCTTCATCATTCAGGAGCCTCCACATACCAGAGTATACAACTCAGCACCGATTAGGAGGAAAACTGTTTCATCTAAACCAGGAGGAACACACTTGTAGTCAAAACAGACTTCCAAAACTGCAAAGCATCCTTGGCTGAAAATTGAAACAGAAATGTTTGGTGAAATTTTGGGACCGCAATTGTTGTCTGTAGCGATATTTCTAAAAATTAGCTCAAGATGTGGTCTCCATGGAATGGTCCTTGAATCTCACTGAAGGTTTGCTTTCTATCAATGTTTTGGGCATCCAAACAGTTACTTAGCTATTCTCTGTTTAGAAACAAAAAAGTGTTTCCCACAAGTACAGCGCAGACTTTTTAAACAAACGTGTTAGTCTTATCAACTGCAAGTCCTCTGATTTCAGAGATATTAGATGAATCCACAGCAATTAGCATTATGGTTTTCCGTATCAATATTTAAAGGAATTCAATAATTTGGAAAGAGTACAATGAGTACACAAGCTTCAAAAAAAACTACAGATTTTTCTCATACCTCCAAACTGTCTCAGGAGATTGGGACTTCTGTACAACAAAAAATTATGAGAAAGCCACTTTGGAAGGGCCTCAGATAGCAAATAACTACACATCTATTAATGCAGATTTGGCATAGTACAGCAACTGAATATCACTCAGATCTTGCCCCAGAGTAGAACACTTAAGATATGGTTAAAAATTGTAGTATTTGCCCAACAGTTAAAGTTATATCATGGTACTCAAGAAATCAATGCATATCAAGATTCGTACTAAAACCATATTTCCAAGTGCTGTAAGCCAGTCAACTTTTTTTCTTTCTGTCCACCCAATTCAAAAGTTTGACCAATATATTAGTTGGCATGCAACGAGCAAATCCTTCAAAGTTTGTACATGAAAATTAAGCAAATCGCAACCCAAAATCAACAAGAGTCTGAAGTGCAACAAACTGAAATTGTACTGCTTTTACAACACAAACATAAACTGCTAGAAATTCTCAGCAGGTCCCACAGCATTGGTGGAGAGAGAATACAGCCAACACTGAGTCTGGATGAACCTTCGTCAGAGCTGAAGGGTCACCTAGACTTGAAACGTTAGCTCAATTGTCTCTCAGATGCTGTCAGACCTGCCAAGATTACACAGCATTTTCTGTTTTTGTTTCAGATTCCAGCATCCGCAGTAATTTGCTTTTAATTCAGACTGATGTGCGTGCATTCTGGATGATTTCCCTTTGTGCACTGGATGCAAGATCAAATTAGGTTCAAGATGATTGGGTTTAACATTTCACTATACCGGAGTGCAAAGCGGAAGTCTGCCCTTACATTTTCTTGTATTTTAAGTTTACCAGAATTGTTTATTTATAACTTCAAATTTGCCTGTGGAGTCTGCACCTAGAGTTCAACATTAGGTAAATGAAATCTCAGTATGTGTGCAATATTCCTGCAGTATTTTAGAATCTTTCAACTAGTTAGTGATGCACATATTTGCAGCTTTTTAACAGTAAGAAAATGAATGTGTTTTTCAGAGAATATTAGTAATTAAAATGGATAACATTTTCAGCATTGGGACATAGCTTTTGATCCCAGTGTACTGGGAGAAGAAGCGACATCACAAGCCATATATTGTGCATGTTTGTTGTTTAAATAGTTAGACCTATGATTGTAAGCACGTCGAAACACTGCAATAAGCCGCCAATATAAACTTGAGAATATCCATATATAAAACATCATTATGTTTGGAAGAGAGAAAGGCTTGATTTTTTTTTCGATCCAGCAAGAGATTTGTGGTTGACCCCAAATCCACCGCCAGGACATAGTTAACTTTTAAATTCACAAAGTCCAGTTCAGTGGTCTTTCCTGACAACTTTTTCTACCAGTCTTACCCATTGAGCAAACACATTCCAGCAGACATCTTTTCCTACTTGGCTTCTTGATTTTGAACCCGAATGCCGGAATTTGCCGGTGCTGCTCCAAATTTTACTCTTGTAGCTCCTAGGCTGCAAACTTTCTCCCAACAAGTTAAAAATCAGGACTCATTACAGACACCTACTCGTAGTACCTCATAAATGAAATAACTTTTAAGCTCTGCACAATTTTTTCCCTCCCTAGTACTGTTGATATGCTATTAAAATCAAGTTTTGGTGCCATTTAAATTGTTTCCACCGGATACCATGTCTTCTCTTTCAGTTTTTGTAACTTGGAGAAATTCTGTATTATGGCGCAACATTTAACACCTGTTTCTCAGTTTAGACTTTGAATGCCACTGAAATGGAGGAAGGAAACAAAAAAAAACTTCATATACATTTTGCAGGAAATCTACGATGTGCAAGTGGTCTGAACTAGGATTTAACTTTTGCTTTAAAATGTACCACCTGTGGCTTTATGATTTGTCATTCAAAACTATCTACAAAAATGTTAAATTAAGAATGTCCATAAATCTAATTTTTAGTAGTCAGTTGCCCATAAACAATTAAGGTTGTACTTTTTTGATCTGCTAACTTAAGTAATTGATGGGTGTACGTAGACATCATTACAGGTGGAAAAGATATTATATTACACTTGTTCATAAATTGTCAAAACAAATTTGATGACTAATGCAAATTTATTCTAGCCAAGTTGGCAAATCTTTACATTCATCAAAGCCAAAAAGCTAACCTTTAAAGGAACAAAGAGCCTTACAGCTGAATCCATGGCCAGCTAATTCAAAATGTACTTGCAACCACAGAACCCTGACATAATCTGTAGTCAAAAGATTGTTATTCTTTACATACATACTGTACATAATTAAACTTTGCTAACAATATATAAAGCATAATAGTAGTGGTTCTTACAGTGAATGAATGATTTAATACATCTTCAAATATGAATAAAATTTAGTGGCAGGTTTGATGCCAGATGGTCTTTAGGGAGTCTTATTGTATTGTAACAATCATTGTTGAGTATTAAGGCTGCACAAAAGTAAATTCATATAGTTGGATGCATAAGTTTGCAAAGATAAGTTTAAAAAAAAATGTACTCACCTGGACACACCAACTGTGCTGTAGTTTGAGGCAAATGGATTTTTGGAATCAAAACTGCCGTGAAAGTTTCCAGAAAACGGGTTTGGTGGCTTTGCATCACTAAAACCTTCTGCCTTCACGTTGGTAATCTTTTCAGACTTTCTGACATCTCTCTTGCCAGTCACACGTGCAAAAAGGCTAATTTTCTCCTTCTCTTTGTCTCTCTTGGTCTCTCTTTTAATTTCTGGGTGTCTGTAATTTGCTGTGGTTTCTAAATGTGTGTCTCTGATCTGCCATGAGTCACTGCTATTGTCAAAAGGATTTCTGCTTCTTGGCAATGTTGCGGCCTTTTGTGGAACATACACGCCTTGCTTTGAAAATGGATCAGCTGTTGACTTTGTTGAATCACTCCCATTCTTTGTGACAGAAACTAGGTCAAATTGGTTCACCTTGGAGGTATCCATACTTTGTGATCTCCTGTGAGGTGATTTTGCGAGGGAGTCATTTCCTGCAATGATGTTAATTGGGGGAAAATGCTTAAGTTTATACTGGATTTAAATTGTGCATCAGTAAAACACACATTACTGAAATAGCTCTTCCAAAAGTGGAAAATGCAAATGATATATATTATACACACACACACACACACAAACTGAAAAAATAATGTAATAGTTTAATAGCTCTGATTTTGAACGTCAAAACAAATATTTATGTTAAAAATGATGTGCATTTATTAAGCACGTTTTACAACCACTGGACATCTCAAAAGTGCATTTCAGCCAATGAAGTGCTTTTCAAATGTAGTCAATGTTGTACTGCAGGAATCACAGCAGCTAATTTGCACACAGCAAACTCCCACAAACAGTAAATGTTACAATGACCAGATAAACAGTTTTTGTGATACTGATTCAGGTTTAACTGGGGTAACTCCCATGTTCTCCTTCAGAAGAGTGCATAGGATCTTTTACATCCACCCAAGCAGGCAGATGGGGCCTTAGTTTAACATCCCATCCGAAAGACAGCACATTATTAATACAGTACTGGTGTGAGAGGCTTAGAACAGTAGAACAGTACAGCACAGTACAGGCCCTTCGGCCCTCGATGTTGTGCCGAGCTTTGTCCGAAACCAAGATCAAGCTATCCCACTCCCCATCATTCTGGTGTGCTCCATGTGCTTATCCAATAACCGCTTGAAAGTTCCTAAAGTGTCCGACTCCACTAGCAGGCAGTCTATTCCACAGTCCAACCACTCTCTGAGTAAAGAACCACCTCGGACATCCCTCCTATATCTCCCACCATGAACCTTATAGTTATGCCCCCTAGTAACAGCTACATTCACCGAGGAAATAGTCTCTGAACGTCCACTCTATCTATCCCCCTCATAATCTTATAAACCTCTATTAAGTCACCTCTCATCCTCCTCCGCTCTAAAGAGAAAAGCCCTAGCTCCCTCAACCTTTCCTCATAAGACCTACCCTCCTACCCTCCAAACCAGGCAGCATCCTGGTAAATCTCCTCTGCACTCTCTCCAATGCTTCCACATCCTTCTTATAGTGAGGTGACCACAACTGCACACAATATTCCAAATGTGGTCTCACCAAGGTCCTGTACAGTTGCAGCATAACCCCATAGCTCTTAAACTCAAACCCCCTGTTAATAAACACTAACACACTATAGATTTCACTACTCAAGCCCTGGAATTTGATAAACCCGGAACTTGGAGACTCAAAGACAAGAGTGCTACCAATTGACCCACAGATGACACCAAGACCTACTTTTAAAGAAAAGTATTTAAAAAAAAATCTGATTTGAAGAGCCTCAGATCAGAACAAGATTAATTTCAAAGTTTCAAATACAGAGCTAATACTGTTATAGTTTGTTTGGCATACTTAATAGATCAGTTCCCTCTTGTAATTGTAAACTTAAAACATATGATGGCATAATATATTGGTGTTTTGCCATCCTGTACGACAACACGTTATGAAGGGGCATTTTCAACCAACTTCTCCCATGTATCAAGTTACCGGTCTTAACTTTATTGCCATTCAGATAGTTGGAAAACAGAGGTTAGGAATCTCCTTTAAAAGAAAACAGGAAAGGCTGATATTCCCAGGATATTCTTCTGTAATTCCTCATGGATGGCATTAAAGCAGTTGTGGTGTAGGTTTGGAGCTGATCGTGCCCCTTATTCTTTGTCAGGCTATTCATAGTATGGAGCGAGTACAGGATAGGAAGCAAGGGTGGTGGGGAGGAAAGGATAAAGCTGCTTTAAAAAAAAATTAATATCTCTGAAAATGATTGAATGATAAACTAGGTCCAAACCTCTAACATTGCACAAGTACTTTAAAATCTTCTTTTCCTCACCACACCTCAACCAAACTAACTCGACCACAGAATAATATAGCAAAGGAGGCCATTTGACCCATCAGATCTGTGCTGATTCTTTCCTCCCCCCTCCTATTTCCTTGATTTTTTTCTCCAAGTATTTATCCAATTCACTTTTGAAGACTACTATTGAGTCTGTATCCACCATCCTTCAGTGCATTTCAATCCTAACTATTCACTGCATAAAAAAGTTTTCCTTATGATGTCTCTGGTTGTTTCGCTAATTATCTTAAAAATCTGAATCTTACGGTTATCGGCCCTTCAGCCATTGGAAACAGGTTCTCTTTATATATTCTACCGAAACCATAGATGATATCTCCTCTTAGAGCAGAGAAGGCTAAGGTGCTAAATTTTATGTCAACAATGTCAGGATTTAAAGTGTTGAGTGCCTTAGTCCATCTGTCGCTGAAACCTTCATTCATGCCTTCAGTACCTCTATTTGAACCTACTCCTAGCTGACCTCTCAGCTTCCATGCTCTTATAAACTTGAGGTCATCCAAAATTCTGTTCATACCAAGTCCTGTTTACCCATCACCACTGAGCTTGTTGACCTACTCTGGGTCCTGGTTAAGTCACGCCTCTATTTAAGATTCTCATCCTTTTCCAAATTCCTGCATAGCATTACTCCTCCTTATCTCAGTAACCTCCTCCAGCCCCACAATTGTGATCTTCCAACTTAGGTCTTCTTGCACATCTCAATTTTAAAATCACCCCATATTGGTAGCTGTGGCATCACTGGCTTAGGTCCTAAACTCAGAGGTTTAAGGAGGGCCTCTCCATCTCCCTTTCTTCTTTTATGAGGCTCCTTAAAACCGACCGCTTAATATCTCCTTATCTGGCTTGGTGTCACATTTATTTGACAATGTTCTGTGGGTTATTTTACGACATTAATACAAGTTGTTGAAAACCTTTATTCATAGGTTCAAACTACACTTTCCTCCCTCGTTAGAAATGGAGTCATCCCAAAAGGAAAGTTTCAGTTAATAGCAAACATTCCAATTATTGGAGATAAAAATCAAAAAATGTTGCAGCAGAGAAACTAGTCCAAGTAGCCTCCTTTATGAGTCACCCAAATCTAATCCCACTATAATCCATGCCATTTAATTGGATAAGGCAACTATCAACTGTTTTTTAAAAGCTCTCTAGGAATCTACTTCAGAAGTTTGTGGTTGAATACTCACATTCTAACCATCATCTGTAGGAAACAACTAACCCCTCATCACAATCTTGCTGACCAACAGAAACATCCATTACTACTTGTCCTGTCATAATCCTACATAAAGGGAGAACATCTCTCTTTACGCATCCCTATTATTTCTGTTTAACCCATCTTCCATGGTAACATGCTAGTGAATCTATATTGCAACTTGGTCATTACTTTTATAACCTTCCTTAAATCATCCTCAGAGATGTAACTTATTTTAAGGAATATTTTACACAATAAGTTAAATAGGCCTAAATACTTACGATCCAGTAAGCCAAGTATCTGTAGTCTTTAATTACTGCATAAGATCACAGATCAGAGTATGTGACAAAAGGCAAGAAAAACAAATAATTTATCCTTAGACCCGCCTTTCTCAAGAACATGCTGTCTCTTTGAGACATTGGAGAGCATGTACATTTCACCCAGCTGTAATCTCTCAATTTCTCAGCTGTTTCTATATTGCCAGACTGCTTGTTCAACATTCTATTTTTAAAGAGTATTTGCAAGTTCCTCCAGCTAAACAATTGGGAGAGTGAAGCTGCCGTCTTCAGATCCAAACAATCTCTACTCTCACTGCAGAATTCAACCCCTGCCTGGCTACAACTATGGACTGAACAACCATTCGTAATCTTAGCATGTCATGTGTTTTCATGCTGGAGCAGGGCTTCTCATCTTACGTCTTCTCATTCACAAACACCTTTTGCTTACAGCTCCATTACATCTCCTGCCTTCTCTACTTCAGCAAATCTGCCTCTGACCTCAACTGTAGACAAGTTTACTCTAATGCTCTCTTACTCAGTGAACTTCAGCTGATTCAAAAACTCTGATGTGCATATTCTATCACACATCAAGATACTCTCACCAGTTCTTGATGATGTATCGTGACTCCCTGCCCACAAATGAAAATCCCCATGCCAGAGTTAAAATCACCCCGTGATTCCAGTTGTCCCCATCTGTAATCTTCGTGGGCATAATCCTCACTACAACCACTAACCTCTAACTCAGTTTCCCTTAATGCTGCCTTACACACACATCTCTCTCCTATTTCCTTCCTTGGTTAAGTGTCTGATTTTCATTTGGTTACACCGGCCCCATCTCATTAAACCCACTTTTTACACTTAGAAACATAGAAACATAGAAACCCTACAGTGCAGAAGGAGGCCATTCGGCCCATCGAGTCTGCACCGACCACAATCCCACCCAGGCCCTACCCCCACATATTTTACCCGCTAATCCCTCTAACCTACGCATCCCAGGACTCTAAGGGACATTTTTTAACCTGGCCAATCAACCTAACCCGCACATCTTTGGACTGTGGGAGGAAACCGGAGCACCCGGAGGAAACCCACGCAACACGAGGAGAATGTGCAAACTCCACACAGACAGTGACCCGAGCCGGGAATCGAACCCGGGACCTTGGAGCTGTGAAGCAGCAGTGCTAACCACTGTGCTACCGTGCCGCCACTTAAACAGCAGGCATTGGTATTTGTTTTGGTGCTCTGAAATGCAACAGATGTATACAGCAGACATATGTCAAAGTTAAAATCATTCAATCCAAAAATAGATTCTATGTACTTATGCAACATTTTAGTTCAATAAAGTAAAACAGCCACATCAGGAGACAGGGGATTAAATCCTTTGAAAGTCAAAATAGTTTTAATTTTAATCAGTTCAAAAACTATACATAAAGACAGCTGATCACAAGTAAACAGTTTCATGATGTTGCATGTTTTACTTTCAATTTATGCAGTCATTTTGTATTTAATTTACTTTGTTTTCATTTTTCTACTTATGACTAATGTCACTTCAATAATATACAAGCTGGACAAAAGTTTGTAAAAGCCAAACCTTGAAAAAGTGGTCACTTTAGGAAGTAAGCTTGTTTCAGCCATTTTTAAAGTGAATTGAAATGTGCATTAAAAACAAAATCAGTATACTTGGCTCTTTGTGAACAGACTTACCCCTTTCTTCACTGGAGTGAGCCGGATCTGAAGGAGGTTTGTAGACTACATGGCCTATGGTATTGGATTTAATTTTTCCCAGCGACGGACGGGGACCAGGTAAATCTGACATTGACTGGGCAGATGATAGCCTTTGTGGTCCCAAGAGAAAGGCTCTTTTTGGCTTTGATTTGAGTTGTTTATCTATCTCCAATGCTCCTTGATCAGGGTTAGCAGATGTTGTACTTGGAATGATTGCAGATGAATGGTCAGAAAAAGTGGCTTCATTTTTCCTTCCCTTCATTTTGTCTTTCAGTTTGGCAAAAGGGGACCTCGTTTTATCCTTCATGGAAAGATCAAACATACTTGCAGTCATATTGTTTCGCATGAACTGGATTGAAACCTGGATTGCGCCTCTTTCTTTTGACTTCTTTCCTGGTTTTGACTCTAACCTGAACCACCTAAACACAGGGCATAGGATTTGTCATTATGAATATGAACTAATAAAATTGCAAACATCAAGGCAACCATAGATGCAGGTTAGCTTAACACAGTAAAATAAAATAAGTAGTTTAAAAATCGTAGAAATTAAGAAGAAACATGCTCCTTTAAAAAAAATGGCTATGGGCACTTAAACAAGTTGTATAAAAATAGTTAGCATTGCTTAAAGTACATGCTCACTTTATTCATTAAATTTATTCTAAAGCAATTGTCAAAAAACTACTATACAGTCCAAAGTGAAAAACATTTAATAGAACAACAATTTTCAAATTGAGGACCCGTTGGATTTTTAGACTGAATATTTATACTAAGAAAGTTATCTTAGGGAGAGTATTGAGAATGTGAAAAATGTTTATGCATGTATCAGTACGCTGATGTTGTGTCCAGTATGTAATGTACTCATACTTGCAAAAGCATCAATCACAACCTAATTTTTAAAACCTGGTTGGTTTAAGAACTTGCATCTTTGATGCATTTTTGCCATCAAGCTTTGGCTTTTATCATCAATCAAGTGGCTTTAGCTCAAGCGATAACTAACACCTGACAAACTTGTGCACTTTTACTTAAAAGTTTTACCACACAAATTCATTCAACAAGGGGAGTTGACGCAAGGTCTCATTTTTATTGGCTAAGATCAAGTGTTGGCTCAAGGCCAAAGTGGGGTACAATGCCTTATCTTATCAACTTGGATCTTGCTTGTTTCTCTTGTGGAGATCATGAATTAGATTTAATTTGAATTTGGTTTTTGGAGAAAACAAGGAATGGATTTGGGTTTGCTCAGTCCATTTTAAGCAATGGCTTTGTAACTTTAAGAATGGAGTGAAGAAGTTAAAATTTACAATCACATGACAAATAGGTATTTTATATTGATTTTTAATTATAACTTGGACTCAACCCGGTAAATTGCAAATTTGAAATTAAAATTTTAACATTCATGTTTGATATACAGAATTAATTCTAAGCAATATTTTTAGTATAGCACCCTTAATATGATCCTCTTAGATAAACTTGACAATGATCAATGCTTTGTCTTTTGTTTTCTAAAAAAGAACTTTGGTTAACTTAGTATACATACATACACACACATGTAATCTTACTTCATTTTTTGCAATAGTCACACTTGGATCGACTATTCGTGTATAATGTGCACAGTTGAAACACAAAGGCTAGAATTTAACTTTCTTACTCTATACAGCTGTTGATCATTTTAAATTTCCCATCTGAAAATTGGCAACCTCGAAATGATTCATTGCAAGCCAAATTCTTATAGCCTAATTTTACAAAGTTAATACTGGTCTTCAATACCAAGTGAGCTAATCTAATTAGACAATGGTTAAGCAATACTGGGGACAGAGTAGAATTTGGAAAGAATATACAGGGTGGAATTTTCTGGTACCACCAGCAACTGGAAATGTGACAGGCAAGGGAACTGTTTGGTGTGAGGCCAAGAATTAGTTTTCTGACATCGGGACGAACTGCAGGAAAAGTTCTTGGAATTTTAAAGGCAGGTTGACCCAACAAGCACTCGGGAAGCCATTTTGCATGCATTAGCATGTCATGCAGGCTCATTAAAAGGCCACCTCGAAGGTGGGGGGGGGGGGGTCACATGATTTGAGCATAGGAACAGCTGTGTACTTGAGCTCTGGCGCTACTTATCTTTTAATCCTTTTATTTATCCTGATGCACAGCCCATAAATACCTAATCTTGGAGTGAAAACTCCATTTATGTCCCTGGAAAATTTCTGATTAAGTTTTGGGACAAAATGCCAAGTCATGAAAATCCTCGATGGAAAGAAGTAGTCAGAGTCAGCCCGGGTGCAGCCAAGCTCACAATGTGGCGATTTGGTCACTGAGCGGGCTCTTGATCCGGTGACGAAGGGGTTGTCAATGATGATTGCCAATACAATTAGGGTCATAGACGACAAACTCAGCATCTTGGCACAGGATTTCAATGCTCAGATTTCCAAACTGCAGAGTACTGATAAGAAGCTTGATGAAGCGAAGGAAATAATTCTTATTGTCGAGAATGCAGCTATCGCAGTTGAGGCTCACTTTTAATCCTGGGAAAATCAGCTACATGGAATGTCAGATTGATCTGGAGAGCTGGGGCCAGAGGAGGAGTGTCCGTGTGACCGGCTTTCCAGAAGGAGGTGAGGGCAAGCTCCTCGCTAAATTTCAGAACTGGCTACCACATTTTCTTAATCTCAACACAAAAGCTGGCTGCATTAATCTCGAAGGGGCATGTCATATCCTGTGTTTGTGGCTTGCCTCTGGCTGGTAATCATGCGTTTTCATAGCTTTGGTCATAAAGGTTTCGATGAGGCTGGAAATTATCTGAAAGCCATCCGAATGCAGATTGCCCTGCTTTATCCTGCTACCTTAAAGGTGACATCTGATGAATCCTTAAGGCTGTACCACAATCCTACTAAGGCTTTGGCCTCTCTAAATTCCGTGGATGGCAATAATTTGGAGTTATAATCTGCAGTTCATCGATAATCCTGGACTTTACCCCCGTCATTACACTCCTTTTTTGATTTTGTAATGTTATTTATCATGTTGACAGGGATGATTGAGTATATGAGCACGGGAGTGAATTTTGCCTGCTACCTTTGAAAACCAGGGACATCTATTAGTTTATAATGGAATGCATCCCTCAGTGTGTTCCTTTAATTACTCTGAGACACAGATTTGTTCCTCCTATATCCTTGTAATGCCAGGGATGCAAGGTGGCACGGGGGACTACCTAAATTGCTTCTGGTTCTGTGACAAAATTGAATCCTAGTGGTTTAATATCCTTAAAGAGCTTGAGTGTTGGGGAGCCTGCTGGGTAGGTTGTTTGGCACTAGGGCTGTGTGATATTTATCCATTTTTTTCTCCTTATAAGCCTTGCTTTTATAAATGGAGGTCTATACTATGTGGTAAGCTTTACTCTTGTCCTGGCTAATTGGAGTAGTGCCACTGCGGGGAGATGGGTGGGTGGTTTGGGGTAGAGGTTGTGGGTATGGCCCAATGAGTCCTGACAGCTGGTGAGGAAAGCCCCCTTAGAACTATTGGTGTTGTGAAGTTTGTTTCTGCATTTTGGTTACTTCGGGTCAAAGAATCCCAGACGGACTCCTGTAACTTTGCAGACAGAGAACATATCCTGGGAAAATACATTGTTTTGTCTCAATGGCACCCTTAATATAGCTGGAGATGGGGTAAGTATGCTTTGTTGCATGAATCATTGACTGATCAGCCTTTTCTATACCCGTATTGATATCCTATATTCTCATTAGCTGAATACCCAATGGCAGGAGCTACTTTGAGAACCATAGAATGTAAATTACGTGGCGCTGTCTCTAGTATCCTGTAAGCGAGAGCGTGCACCATTATGCCATTTACTCATGGTTTTACCTTGTTATCTTGTTTTCCCCGACCTCTGAAACATCCTTTCATTGTTTCCATCTTTGGAGGTGCCCTTTGTATAGAATAATCTGAATCAACTGCGTGGGTGCTCACTTGTCTCTTTCTGTACATATGGAGAAATGATTACACTGTACTGTTCCAATTCTTGGAGAGCTTGTTGCTTTGTTTGTAAAAATTGGAAAAATAGTCAGTAAAAATAAGGCCACCTCACCCATAAGAGAGGAGTAGAAGTAAGCCATTCGGCCCACTGAGTCTTCTCTGGCATTCAACAAGATCACGACTGACCTGAACTACCAGGAGAAACTAGATTATTCACTTTTACTACTGTGTACAAGAGGTGTGTATCTGGCAAGGTAGACTTCTTCCATGATCAACAGCGAGTTGCAGTTGCATTGTTCTCTTGGGGAGTGTCTGTGATAGTGCAAGTTGCTTGATGGATGACCCAAGGGAGGGAGGGAGGAAGGGTTAACAGGTAAAGGTGGTGCAGTGGCTGGACAAGATGGAAGGGATAGTGCATGTCATCTAGGTGCCCTTTAAATATGGTGCCCAGACATTCATCCCCATGAGGTAATGGTGAAGGCGGCAGCCTCCTGCCTGTCCCTGCTGCAAGAATTAAAAAGTTCTTTGTGGTTACAAATTTAATGAGACCAGCACAATATTGCGGGCCCATCCCCAACAGGAGTCACTCTCACTTCCATGCCTGCCACCAAACTTAGAATTCAGAGCAGAAGTTTCTGTCCTTAGTAATCGTTCCAGGGGAAATGTTAAATAAAGCTACTCATGAGCAAGTAAGCAAGCAAAATAATTCTCCTGAAAGATGATTTCAGGAAGCAATGGTTAGACATGACACATTTAACAAAATATACAGTTCTCAAATAAAATGTTATTCCCCAGCTTTGAGCTGTGCTTTTTAATTTAGCAAGGGGTGCCATGCACAATAGGATTCAAAGAATTAATTTACATTGTAGATAGTGCCTTTCATGATCCCAGGATGCCCAAAGGCGTTTTGTAGGCAATGAAGTTCTGTTCTAAAGTATGGAAAGGCACCAGCCAATTTGCACTCAAGGTCCCACAAACAAGAGAAAAATGAATGGATAACTTTTATTCAAAAAGTAATTATGGTTGAGCACAAATATTGGTGAGGTGTCTGGGATAACTCCACTACTCTTTTTTTTTAAAAAAATAGGGCAGTTTACAGTGCATTCAAAAGGGAAAGCATCTCAATAGTGCCTTGGTTGTACTCTGGGGTGTCAGCCTAAATTGTGCATTCAAGTCACCTGAGTGCAGCGTGCATCTACTACCTTCTGACTCAGAGATCAGAGTGCCATCACTGAGCCAGGGTTGCCACCTATGAAAAAGGTAAAGGCTCAAAAAGGGACAAAGGAAGCATAACAGACAGAGTTGCAGAGCAGGTTTATTTGCAACCTTTGCAATGTTTTCCAGAATTCTTGGCTATTTTTAAATAGGATAATAGATTTTTCTGCATTCAAATATATCAAATGGAAAAAGTGTGATGCCTTTGTCCTCGATACAGATTTAAAGAATGACAATTATATAGGGAGATATCTATAAACATACTTGTATTATAAACACATCTGTGCTTTTCTCCATATTTAACATTTCTTGCATCTGCAAAAATGAAACATGAAGTATAAATTCTAGTCACAACAGGCTGCACGTACTACCAAACCATCTGCAACATTATTACAATAATGCAGCTGCATTTCACAAGTTGCAGTATCTGTGACTGATTATTACAGTACTTTGAAGGTTAATAAACATACACTAGCTATTAGTTTAAATCCACAATAGTGATTGAGCGGACCACATTAAAAAAGACCGTACAAACTTGCATAAGAAGCCTAATTGCACAAGCTGACCTCCAGGGTACTCTGGATAAAAATTCCATTCGTCTTGTATTTTTGGATATGATGGAAAATGCTACCATAATTCTTGGTGTGCCAAAAACATTTCAAAAAAAATACAAACATGGAAACGCTTTGCAAGTGCAGCTGGCACAAAAAGTCCATCACTTTCTCAGCTGGCTATAATATTAGACAGACACGCATCTTTAGAACAATCAGAAGTTGCACTTTCTAATTTGCCATTTTAGATAGAGATTTTATTACAATGTAGAAAATGATAGCTACTGTAAAGTGAAATTATGTACTTTCTTCTTCATCTTTCCAAAGTCTCTACTACACAGTTGGTTGAACTTCATTCCTTTTTTTAAGCTGCTGTCAGAAGAAATCGGAGCCTTGTTCAGAAGTGTTTCAAAACTCAAATGCCCATTGGAGACATAACTTTTTTTTTCAAAAAATGCTCTCATGTAAAAAAAAAACTTCCATCTCCTAGCTTTGACCTAGTTAAGTAAATGAAACTTTTAAACTGAAGTGAAGTCGTGAATCGGCAAAATTCTGATTTGGTTTTGTAAAATTCACCAAATTCTGGAATATTCAGAGGTGGCTTACAAAAACATTACAAACCTAAAGAACTCAAACAACTAAGCCTATTAGTTACAAAGGAAGTCAAAAACAATTTTAAATATTTAAAGAGGTGAATGCTGAGAAACACAAAAGAATAACCAGCACGGATTCAGGAAGTGATGTATGCTTAATTTACAGGTCATAACATTTGAATGGCAAACAAGGAAGTTGGTATTATACACACAGACTTCCAAAAAGCTTTTGTCAAGATTCATTGTTACCATCAATAGCTAAAAGTAATGTCGCAGCAAAGGGAGAAAAAGGTATGGGGTAGCTATATGTCTTAAAATAGGGAATAGCAAAAAACAACAGTTTGGACCTTGTGTGTACAATCAATGACTTGCACAAGGAAACAAACTCTCCTAGTTTGTAGGCAATACCAAGAAGTACAACAAAAAGATAATGAAATGAGAAGGTGTCAGATACAGTTTGATGTTTAGACTTGTAAAATAATTAACAGTGAAACAAATAACTAAAAAAGGTCCTAAATAGGACAGTTAGACAGGACACCGGTCGGAAAAGTCCTTGGTGTTACTCTGAATAAATTGTTGAAATCATCTGCTCAGCATTTGTCTGCAGTTAAGATGGCAAAATAAGTACTTTAGAAACATAGAAACATAGAAAAACTACAGCACAAACAGGCCCTTCGGCCCACAAGTTGTGCCGAACACATTCCTACCTTCAAGACCTACCTATAACCCTCCATCCTATTAAGCTCCATGTACTCATCCAGGAGTCTCTTAAAAGACCCTATTGAGTTCACCTCCACCACCACTGACGGCAGCCGATTCCACTCGCCCACCATACTTTGTTGTATTAGCAGAGACTAAGTACAAATCAAAAATAACCACACCATTGTTATTCAGGTCCCATCTGGAGTACCATGTGCATGTCCAGTCACAAAATCATATTGCTCAAGGTGACGAACAGCCATAATGATTCTGAATATTTGCATCCAGTTTATTGGAAAGATGATTAGATTTGCCCTCTTCAGGATAACTTTAAGTTTTGCCTTTTCCATATTATGAAAGGCATTAATAGATTTATTGCTTATAGTATTGATCACTATAGCTAAAATATTAGTAAAGCAAGTTTAAAGATTATGAAATTAGAAATAAGTAAGGTTTAATAAAATCTATAGAATAGTAGAATAAGTCATCAAGGAATGCCACACAATCAGATAGTACAAATGGATAGAGAAGGATATGTTTCTGATTAAATTAAATGATGAGGAAGTAGGTCTGAGATTAAGATAAATAGGAAGAAATTGTTGGGCCTAGTTGGCTTTCTCAGTTGCTAGAAATGTTTGCCTTTACCTGAAGCAAACTATAATTACAACAAAAGGACGAATGGCCTGAAAAATTGCACCAGAGAATGCTTTAAAAAGATGATAATTGGTCAGCAAAATGACTTTTTCTACTTGCACTTCTATACAACTTCTTCATATCAGGAAAAAAAAACACATACAAGAGAGAGTCACAATTTCATTCAACCGCATCTATTTGAGCAGCCAAAGTTCATATCAAAATTATCCTGCAACGTCATGCGAAAATGTATTTATTGGCACAAGGTACAGGTTTAAAATTTGTCAATTCTGTAAGCTAATTATCAATACAAAGGATGTTTCAAATTACTGACAGAAACCACTTTCTAATTAGATCACAGCAGTGAGCAATACATTTACCCAATGGGCCAAGATCCCCTCCAGGTGCAGCACTGAGTACGATCAACAGAAAATGAAAATAAAAAGCCCGAAACAATTAATCTACAAGAAGAAACAATGAACTTAATTTCTACCATCAGAATCATGTACAAACTGATTTAACGCCTAATGGACATTGATTAAACCAAAAAATCCCAGTTCAGGATCCACATTGCATTGCAGATTCTCTTCATATTTTAAAGGGGGTGCAGAATTTGCCTCATGTGGTAAGAACATATGAAGCAGGAGTAGGCCATCTGGCCCTTCAAGCCTGCTCCACCACTCAATAAGATCACGGCTGATCTACTACCTAACCCCTACCTTACCACACTATCTTCATGTCGCTAGATTCCCTCACTATCCAAAATCTACCTGCTTTGAATATACTCAATGACTGAGCATGCACAACACCCTGAATCCTGAAGATTCACAATCCTTTGAGTGACAAAGTTCTTTTTCACTTCAGCCCTAAATAGCCAGGTCTTATTTGGGGTCAGTGAGCCCTAGTTTAAGACTCCCCCCAGCCTGGGGAGACATCTTCCCAGGATCTATCTCATCAGGTCCTTAAGAATTTTATTTGTTTTAACGAGATTACTGTCTCAATCTTCTGAACTCGAAGAAATATAGGTTTATCTGTACTCATAGAACAATCCCCTCATGCCAGGAACTAGCACATTAAGTTCTCACTTTAAGTCACCCACTTAATGTCACTTTGTTTTAACATAGTTCATTCTTTATGGCCTGTTTTTCCAATTTGCATTGCCATTTTTGCACTCTGGCCTTGCACCCCCATGAGGTGCATGCAGGACAGGCAGGGCCATGTTCTGAAGCCCTGATGCTGCAAGGAGAGGGGGAGGCCGGACATTCAGGAGCACGAGTGCAAGGCAGGGAGTCAGAGCTAGAGGCTCGACCAAGACACCGAGATCCCATGGATGTTTGGGACAGGTAGCTGCCCACTAAAATTCATAGATTTTCTACAGTGTAGGAGGAGGCCATTTGGCCCATTGAGTGTGTACCAACTTCCCAAAAGAGCACCTTACCCAGGTCCATCAACCACAACCCTATCCCCACAACCCCGCGCATTTACCATGGCTAACCTAATCTACACATCTTTGGACACTAAGAGGCAATACAAGTAATCTCCCTCCAAAGCCACCACTTGTAATCAATACAAGTGGTGGCTTTGGAGGGATCAGGGCCCCTGGTTAAATTTGTGCCTGCCACCCCCACCCCCCTCTACTCCACGGTTCAAACCCTATCTTCAAGTCACTCAATCTGCAACATCCCCCAGTTCAATTGATGCCAAGCCCTCTGGCTCAATTAGGGCTCCCAACTCCCACCCAGTCCCCAACTAGGTACTGCCTCGGACTGGGAGCTGGCCAGGGCCTCAGATTGTTGAGTCGATGTCCTGAGTGGGGATGGGTGTGAGGAGATGGAGGGGATAGGGATGATGTAGAGTGGAGCAAGAGCGCGAGAGGGAGTTGAGCCAAATTTCAGGAGTACTGTGACACAGAAGCGGTGTTACTCTGTTTTTTTGGATGATTGTTATCTAATTTGAATTTATGCAGTTATATCTAGTGATTCCAGCCAGGAAATGCACATTTATGTGTACAGCATTTCATATTGTACATTGGTTTTCTGGGCAAGTGCCTGAAGGAACCTAACTCTGTCTTTAACATTGATCGCTACAGGAACCCGTGATTCACTTGAAATTTGTATCATTTGACGTTGCGATTTTCAGAATGCAACCACAATCTTTAGTGAGGATTTACAGACAGTGAACTTTTGTTATACTCTCCCAAGGCAAGCTCCTTAGGCAAGATCAGAAGTGTACGCAGTGTTCCACAGGTAGTCTCACCCAAGGTCCTATATAATTTCGGAAAAGACCTCGGTACTGTTACACTTTAATTCCTCTGTAACACCCACATTATTTGCCTGTCAAAAAAATCTGATAAAAACTCAAGCTTCGATCAGATTTTGATGATTTTACACAAGCTTTAACAGCCGAGTAATCACTTCTGCCTCTTAGCTGCCATTAATCTTTTACTACATTTTGACCAGAAATTTTGGGCAGGCAGGAGAAAAAGGTGAAAATGCTTACCAACAAATCTTGCAGTATTCTGTGGATGGTATCAGGTTCGAAATGTATACTTTTGTGCAACTCTCTTCTATAGAAAGCCCAAGTCCATCTAAGATTCCAATACCATGGCCACATTTTGGAATAAAATTTGATTCTATTGGCTGTTACTTAAAATGTTCACACCTGGCTGTAAGCAAGCCTGGATTTGTGTTACCTTCCAGAAGAAAAAAAGTCAACTATTTCAGAACATCCTTAAAATTACTGAGCAGATATGAATAAATTAAACACTGCCATGAAATGGTGAGGGAGTGAGGAAGTCATCTTCTTTTCATCGCAAGAATTTTTAAAAATGTAAAATTGATCTAAAGTATGTGATGTAGTCAGGAAGATCAAACTTTGACATGTTTGCATTTGTTTGTATGAAAAGAAAAAATATAAAATTAAAATGGCTAAGAATGAAAATTACAACAGTAATATTTTGACTCGACAGAAAATTTTGATTTTATAGAATGGCTTTCAACTATAGGTCACCATTACTGATTGGAATTTGTTATTTAACATGCAATAATTTTCATCTCAGTAGGATTTCATCTCATCATGCTGTAAATTGATCTTAAATGGGTTCAGCTGTAATAACTGTACTGGACTGTTTTGCCAATGCATGAAATGCAATCCCATAGTTGAACCAGAAATCAAGCGAAATAATATGTGGACAATAAATCACAACTTGTTATTATCCATAAGCTGGGTATTACTTAACTATACATTAATGCAGAAAATTAGGATTTGATACATCAAAGATTTGCCTTGGATAAAGTAGAAGTTCTTTCACACAATGAAACCATCAAGTCAGTCAGTTTAGCTGTTTGTCAGCATTTTTGTGAATTTTTTATATAGGTTATTAAACTGAAATTGAAAAGGGAAAATGCTGAAAGTACTCAGAAAGCACCCGAGAAGGGGAAAACAATTACTGTTTTAGATCTATGACTTGTCAGAATGAGAAAATATTACACATTTAATATGTTTTAAGCACAGGGGCAGGGAAGGTGAAAGCGGGGGGCAAAAGGAGGAAAGAACAAAAAGGGAATATCTGTGATGGGACAGAAGGGAGGATTGATTAAATTGCAGAAAAGATGGTGGCACATGGCAAAATGAGGAGGCAATGAGGCAAGAAACAATAAGATCGGTTTACAGAAGATGTTCGTGGGAACAGCAGAATGCAGTCTGAAAACAATTGAGAGCAAACTTGAAACTGTTAAACTCGTGTCAAGAAAAGGCGGCTGTAAAGTGTCTATTTAAAGGAGGAGAAGCTACTCCTTGAGCTTTACTGGAGAAGCGCATGAAGTCGAGCAGAGGTCACAATGGGACTGGGATGGAGGATTAAAATGACAAGCAACTGGAACTCAGGGTCATGGTTGCAGATGGAATGGAGGTGTTCAACAAAGTGATCACTGAATCCGTATTTCGTCTCCTACTGCAGAGGAGATTGTAAAACGAGCAGATTGAAAGTACCTAGGAGCAGACCTCAACATTGGGAAGGAAGGTGATGGAAGCACGGTGATGATCTCCTGCACTTTTATGGGAAGACGAGAGGAGGAGAATAGATGAGAAAATACTGAGAGATTGGAATAGAGTCCTTACTGGAAGCAGGATGGAAGGAAGAGAAATCAACGGCTTACAGCAGATATTGGTTGACGGCTTATCAGACATAAAATTAAAAGGAAAGAAAGAGGTTGAGATGGACTATATGAACACGAGAGACATGGAAATTTGAGACAAGTCATTTCCAGTTAAAGCTTTCTTTAAATCTGCTCACCTTGGTGTCCTTTGTGTGTTGAGATCAATGACCTCACTGGATTAATGAATGACCTCATGGTAAAAGAGTCTCTAGATCACAATGATCATTACATGAGAGAAGTAGGTCAAAGACCTTTAAGTTTTGAACTCACTTGGGAATAAACTATTCTCACTCTCCTTGCCTTGCCTGAAATAGTGTGGTTATCAGTATCCAGCAATAAATTGTTATCTCAGTGGAACTTGTCTGTATTTGGAAAGCTGCGAGGTTGAGACAAGGAGGATTGATCTGGCTCTATTCTCCTCGACACAGTAGCTCTGTAGCTCTACTGCAACTGGTGATCTACCTTCAAATGAGGGAGCCCCAGATCAACAGCTTCAAAATCCTGTGAACATCATCCCTTTTAAAATCAAGTATGTTATTCAATTGCCAATCTCTACAGAGACCCTATTTGTGTGCATGTGTATGTGTTGGGATATTATAAAAGGGATAGATAGTTACACAGTGTTAACCAGTTCCTGCAACTTGTTTAAAGAGTTTTGTTTTAAAATAAAGCACTCATTCTGAGTTTACTGAAAGGAGCCTGGTTACATTAGCAAAGGTAAATAGTTGACCATTTTAGTGAGGGAATTAAACATTTACACTAATGTTGTGACATGTGAAGTAGCGGGACTAGACCAACTGCGCACTCCTCCCATCTGGTTGGAACACAGCATATTATCTAAATGGAGGGGGTCTGCAGAATGCAACAGCACAGAATGATCTAGGTAAGTGTCCTGGTGCATGAATTACACAAAGTTAGTATGCATTTACAGCAAGTGATAGGAAGGCAAATAGGTGTTGTTGCTTATTGCAAAGGTAAGATAGGAAAGTAGAGGCCACAATCAGGATCAGTTATAATCTTATCAAATGGTGGAACAGGCTTGAGGGGCCAAATGGTCCACTTTAGCTCCTAATACATATGTTTGTAATCAAATTGCAATGTGCAATATTGAACTTAAGAGCTGGAATAAAGATGTCACTACATAAGTAAACATGAACATTTTGTCTTGAACAACTTTGTCGAAGAAAATTAAATCTAACCACAGAAGTATGGTTTGGGCATGCTTGATACATTGCACATCTTGTATCAATGTTCAATTCAGCACTTTTGTGGTAGTACGAGATTTCCTAGAGAAAAATGCCTGCCACCAATTTGACTTTAGAATGACTGACCTATAATATCAGCCAGTACGAAGTTATTAAAATGACCTTTTGGGATTGTCTAATGAATTATCTAAGAACTTCAGCATTGTGTTGTAATGTTCGGAGTAAACAGCCCTGTTGTTCTTTTCCCACATCAGCATTTTAAGTTGGTGAGAAATCATTGTACATGTGTTTCTGGAAGCATGCAGAGCATGATAAGCAGCAGTTAAAACTGTGTGTACTAGCATCTAATCTACAAATGATATTGGTATCTTAGAATATCAACATAGAGAATCCACAGACTTGGATATTTGGCTCTTGAAAAGGAGAGTAGGTTAAGACAAGTTCAACGGGAGGCTGGAAAAAACCTGCTATTTCACTTCTGTCATGAAAAGAAACATACTCGCTAACACTGCAATATACAAGTGCAGCTTCAAACATACTGTGTGAGATGTCTTCATGTTACATTGATTAAAATCAGCATGCCACATCAAATCTTGAGTATATCCAGGCATACTTCCCAACATACTTGACTTTGATATTCAATCTGGATAACTGATGGGCGAGAACAAGAAATAAAAATTGAATCAAAGCGTTTGAACTGCTCATCAACTTTGCATTTATATAGTGGGTTTAATGTAGTAAAACATCCCAAGGCGCTGCCATAGGTGCATTACCAAACAAAACTTTTCACATAGAAAAAATTAAGACCAGGGGACCAAAATCTCTAACCCTTTGGGCGATCTGAAGTAGCATCTTAGACAGTGAAATATTTACAGAGGCAAAGGTGGTTTTAGGGAAAGAATTCCAGAGCTGGTGCCCCAAGTAGCTGAAGACAAGCCACCAATCGTGAAGCAATGAAAATCAAAGATGTGCAAATTGCCAGAATTGGGAGGTTAAAAGATATACTGTAAAATATTAATTTCTTGCTCATATACCTCGCTCTTGTTTGGAAATATACAAACTGGCAATACCATCCCCAATAACACATTAGTAATGCATATTGTTTTCTTTTTAAATCTTCTATTGCCTTAGGTTTACTGCTTCCTATATTTTGCTTCTTCTGATGACAAAGAAAGGTGGATGATTCGTTGGCTAAAAAAAGCTGACTTTGCAAAGTCCTGGATGACAACTGTGGATATTTCCTTCCTCGCTGTCAGTAAGATCTGGTGCCTTGTCCAGGCAGCCTAGCAGCAGATAAGAACTCTCCATGCATGGAAATCATAGACATGAACAACTTTGCAAGTCCTTAATTTGAAAAAATAAACTGTTAATTGTAGAAACAAAAATCTACTTCGAGGGAAATAAATTCTTGGTGCAATGTTTTTTACCAATATTATAGCTGAAAGAAAAAAGTACATATATTAAATTGCATTACTACTTATGTGCTTTAAGCTTTCTTATAACTCAAAGGCGTTTTACTTAACTAGTCATAAAATGAAAAATTTGGTCGCTTTTTTGCCAACATTTTTCAAAAAGAGTAAAGGAAAGATCAAATCGAAAAGGACAACACACCCTTCTCCTCCAATACTAAAACAGTACCATCACCAAAGTCATCCCCCCACTCCATTAACTTTTCCCAGGTTAACATGAGCAGAAGTTTTAAATGACCCAGTCATGACAGAAATACAAAGAGGTGGCACATCACCCAAGGACAACTAGAGATTGGCATTAAGCACTGCCATGCTCATGTCACCTACATCCTGAAAACAAATTGAGAGATAAAATGCTTCCTAATTAAAATTGTCATATGGAATGGGCCTCACTTAAGGAATTGTGGGTTACCCAATTTTAAATGTGTAACAGAAAAACATGACAGTTCCAGCTTTGATGACATTTAAAACAGTCAAAACTGCACCATTTAACACCTGCTGCAATATTTAGTAAAATATGTAACGTAGTCACTGCCCAACAGCATTCTATTCATAAAGCATTCCATTTAAAATACACTTCCTAATGTCAGCGTTGGAGCTCTTGCAGAATTGCTGGTTTGCTTTCTACACCACATGTCTAAAATATGTTGTGTTACAAGTGCTGCAAACCTGCACACCAATGCAGGTGATACAATCAAAAATCCACCTGCAAACCCTTGGGTTTCTTGATTTATTTTCCAAATTACAAACTTGAAGCGTATGTTTTGTGCCAAGTTCAAAAACTGATGTACATAGGAGGGAGACACGCCAAGCATAGCATTAAACCAAACAGTGGCGTTAAGAAGAAACAAACCCAAGGTTTACCATTCACTCACTGACTCACTTGTGCTGCATAAAATCACCGTAGAATTCTCTCAATGGGATCTTGTGAGATAGAGTACTATATATCCGCTCCACAAAAAAAAACGAAGTTCCAACCACCTAACAAACTATGATTACAGCAGTGCATGATACAACCCACACCCAAGGACAAGAGACATTTTACCAGCATCATGTAATCAGAAACCAGCAAAATGAGTTTACTGCAAATACTTTACTTATGCAGGTTGTAGGACAACTACATGTAAACACATGTTAAAATGTGAGTAAAACACATCGCGAAGGTGTGGCATTCTAATAAAAAACCTTGTTTGACCAAAGAACTCATGGCTGGCAATTTAGAAATACTGATTATAAAATACAATCTGGGTTTTCATTTATGAATTTACTGCAACATTGCCAGAAAGGTGAAGACACTGAAAAACAGCCCATATTAAAATCTACTTTTTATTTTTCACCTTTTCAAATTTTGGCATTACATATTTACCTCAACTGAAAATGTCTGCAAAGCAAACTTAAAATGACAATAGAGAAAGATTTTCAGCTTATACAACATTTTTTTTTACACAAAGAATTATGCCAGATTGTAAATTACTAGAAGCCTGACAACACCTGTAGGAAAAAAAACACTGGCCACATCAGAAGCCAATGAATATTACTAATAGTATTTCTATGGGTAAGTAGAACGCCACGACTTATACAAATAAAAAAAAAGTGAATAACAGCATATTGAGCAAAATTGATTCATTGGAAAAGGGATATATTCGACTTGGCAAATCTATATAAAAGGGAAGAAACCAACTGCTCTCAGGATACACGTCAGCACAATATGGTTACAACTTCATTTTTCAATTAGGCCATAATTTGCAGGAGCGAATGCAGCAGCATCTGCCGTTAGTTAGACTTACCCTTGCGAGTTGAGGATTTTAGATGTTCTGATGACAAGTTATCAATCTGTGATAAAATGTGCTCTTTGAAATGACTTGAAACATTCATTATTTATCAAGTTACCCAAAAAACCCAAAGCAATGGAGTATGATCATTTTAGAACTACAAGTTTAATGTATTATCGCAATAAAGTGATCTTGAAAATAATAGAAATAACACTTTTGAAGGAGAAATGCAGTCAGAACTTGGATCTGGAGGAGGAACAAGAATGGGAATATTTAACCCAAGAACAATCTTCAATAAAAGTAGCAAACAGGAATGTTTACATATATTGCAGAGACTATGAAAAAATGTTCAATTGTGTTTATCATTGAAAACTAAAATTTGACATTGACACTAAAGATGAGAGATTTATCCAGAACCTATTTTGGAAATAAACAGCAAGCACCAGGCTAGAAGGTGGACAATCAGATGTGCTTCAAGTGAAAGCTGTATACTGTTACCAAAATTATTAAATATCTTTTCACTGCACAGATTAAGAGAGTCAGATGTACTTACAAGGGTAAAAATTGCAGGCAAGAACATAAACTTGCACTATGCTGATATTACAGTACTACTTGCAGAATCAGAAGAGGCTCTACAAAATGTCATGGGTCAAGTAAAACCTACAAGCTTAGGATTGAGCATGAACACAAAAGATAAAAACCTTAGTCGGGAGGAATACATTAGGGAAACTAGATTGAAGGTTGAAGTGGATAGTGTCACACGAGAATAAGATGATAAGTTTGTCTATTTAGACAAATGATAACAGAAGATGGCAGATATATGCCAAAATCAGAAGGATAGCGATAGCCTGGAATAATTGAGAGAAGATGCTGGATGTGTTAACAAGAAAACTCAAGCTTGAAGCAAGGAAAAAAGTTGCAAAGATGCTACATTCTCTTAACTTTCCTCTGTGCCTCAGAAACCTGGGTAATAAAGAAGGGTGTGTGAAAGAAAATCCCTAGAGTCTTTTGAAATGCGGATGCAAAAACGTACGTTTAAAATTACATATACAGATCATAAGACAAATTAAGAGGTATTTGAAATTGCAAGAGCAAAAGGAACTCTAAAATCATAGAACAGAAAATTATAGAATCCCTACAGTGCATAAGGAGGCCATTCGGCCCATCGAGTCTGCACCGACCACAATCCCACCCAGGCCCTATTCCCGTAACCTCATTTACCATGCTAATTCCCTGACACTAGGGTCAATTTAGCATGACCAATTAACCTAACCTGCACATCTTTGGACTGTGCGAAGAAACCAGAGCACCTGGTGGAAACCCGCGCAGGCAGAGGGAGAACATGCAAACTCCACGCAGATAGTGACCCAAGACCCAAATTGAACCCGGGTCCCTGGCGCTATGAGGCAGCAGTGCTAACCACCCTGTAACATCTCAAAAGACAATTTCAGTATTTCGGCCATTTGATCAAAGTTGAAAAGGTACAGAGATCTCTTCCAGAGAACAAAGTGGAAGGCGCAGAAAGTGGATTCGACCTAGGTGTAGTTGGAAGACGGGTCACAGAGAGGTTGCAGATGAGTTACATTAATGTGCAAGGGTGGCACACGATAGACAAGCGTAACAAACCATAACAGTAGATCTCCTGGTCACAGTAGCTACATGCAGGCTAGGAAGTGAGCATGGCAAGTTGCTGAAAGTGAGAGTCGCTAATAGAACAGGAAAGAAAATGAGGCATCTGGGATTTGAGTGAATAGGGCCAGCAATTGTGGATCTGCATAATCAAATTGCAGAACTTTGAAATTGACAACGCAAGGACCTAGAAGGTGGTGTAAATTAGAGAGAGTTTAATGTCAAATCAGGCACAGAAAGACAAATAGAGAGGTAAAGAAAAATTGCATGAACAGAAATAAAGTCAGACAGGAAAAGTAATTTAATATATTTTTGAAACCCCCAACAATTGAAACCAGAGGTGAGAACTGTTGAACTTGTGAGCACCCAATCCAAGCCCCACAGCAGACATTGCTATCCTGAGGCTCACAACCCCAGATGCTCATTTCACACACCACTGGGGGTCCTGGTGCACACGCATGCATGCACACTATCCTCACTATTAGATTAACAGCAAATTATAATGGCAATGTACGTAGTACTTTATACTATATCAGAAACTTTAAGCAAGAACTTGAATACAAATTTAAAATTTCTTAGCTACTTTTAAACAATCCACATATTGCCCATGAGTAAACCAAAGTCTCACTAAATAACATACAGAAACAAAGACTACTTAATATTTAGATAAACATCTTGCACAGAACAAAAGCTGATGCTTCTCAAGGAACAAATTAAGGCCTATTATAGTTACAAACTCTAATTAATTTTAGGCAGAAATAGTGTATTGCCATTAGCTGTTTGATGTACATTGGAGTTAAACATTAACTATCAATTTAAAGGTAATAAACATTCTTGCAGGTGACTGGATATGCAATTTCACCATTAAAACATGAATGCAAGAAACCATTCCACCTGAATGAATGCTTGTGGACATAGATTAGAAATTGACAAAGATATTAGAAAAGGAGACATTTTAAATGGATTAATTTCTAAATTACGCAGCAATTTGTCGAAGAGTGTCAATAAGATGCATCACTGAAGTGTAGAATGCAGATCGTGTCAGAAGCAGCAGCCCCTCAATTAGTGCAGGCAGTTGTATTAGTCACCATGGGTTGAATCAAAGTAGATTCAAGGCAGCTGGGTGGCAAAATTGGCAAACATTGCCCTTTCACCTCATGGTTTTAAATTCAGATCAGGTACAGCCAATAAAAATCTGATACCGCAACAGGAAGGAGTGTGAGCTGTTGTGATAACACAACAGGAAAAGAGTGAGAAGGAATGATGCCATCAACGTCCTTAACATGTAAAACTAAGACTATTGAATGGAGTTAAGATACAGATCAGCCATGATCTAATCTGAAATAGTGAAATAGGTTTGATTGGCCTACTCCTGTTTTCCATTCCAGATAATATTTTCACAAACAAATATAGAGATTTTCTTCAGGATTAGCTTCTTTTATGACATGAAAGAGGGACACAAGAAAACAATACTTCTAAATACACAAAAATATACAATACGGAGATGATCACTTTGCACGGTGGCACAGTGTAAGCACTGCTGCCTCACAGCGCCAAGGACCCGTGTTTGATTCCTGGCTCGGGTCACTGTCTGTGTGGAGTGTGCATGTTCTCCCCGTGCCTGTGTGGGTTTCCTCCAGATGCTCCGGTTTCCTCCCACCAGTCCGAGAGACGTGCTGGTTAGGTGCATTGGCCATGCTAAATTCTGCCTCAGTGTACCCGAACAGGCGCCGCAGTGTGGCAGCTAGGGGATTTTCACAGTAAATTCATGTAAGCCTAACTGTGACACTAATAAATAAATACTAGATTATGATAACAGTCTGCTAGGATTGATTCAAAAAAGAATCATATCTTTCCAATATCCCAAAAATAAATAAATATTAAACAGTTATTATTGCAATCCAGCAATATAGAAATGGAGAATGCAGGGCTACTGTAGACTGTTTTTGGCGTACAAATCAGTGTCACAAGACCACTCACTACCAATTAGACATTCCATTATTCTTGTGGTTTTATCACTGTTGACCTATGGTCTTAAAACTAAACCATATGCACTCTACTCATTTTAAATACTATATATACACTAATTAGTCAGTGAATTTGTACAATAAGAAATCCAAGAAAAACAAGACAATAATTAATTCAGTACAGTAGGATGTTGAAGCACTCAACCTTTTTAGAAATAGATGAAAAGTTGGCCCCATATTCTACAGATGTAATCACAAGCTTATCCTTTGACACAAATTTCAGCTACAGTAACTCAATTGTATGTTTGCTTAAAACACCATAATAGTTTACAACTGTTTTTATTGAAGTGCATTACTTTTTAAAATGCAGCTTTGACCATATACTGAGGTTTTAAAAAAGATATTTGCACTCTAATACACTTTATTGTGTCTTTAAAATGCTCCAAAGCTTTTTACTATCAATGAAGTGTGGTAAGTGTGTCCATTTCATCCTTGGAAGGAAAGAGAGAAAAACATTTGAAATAAAAACATTTGAAATAAAAACAGAAAAACAGCTGGAACTACTGACAGCATCTATGGAGAGAAACTGTTAAAGTTAAGTCGAATGACTCTTGCTCAGAACTGAAGGAAGGTAGAAATGTGGGTTTCATGCGCTGCAAAGGTACAAATGGGTTTTATGCGCTGTAGAGGTTGAATGGGAGGAAGAACAAAATATCTGTGAATGTAATAGGGTAGAGGGTTGAATAGGTTAAATGGCAAATAAGTTATTTATAAACACCTGGAAATAACCCATCCCAGATCATCCCTTTTAGTCTTCCTTTCCCTTTCAATGGCATAGAACCCATCACATTTCTACCTCCTTCACTTCTAAAGTCATATTCTATTCATAATGTTAACTCTTTCTCTCTCTCCACAGATGCTCCAGAACTGCTAAGTATTTCCAGCATTTTGTTTTTATTTCAGATTTCCTGCATCTGCAGTAATTTACTTTTAATTTGGAGAAAAATGTTTGGTTGTAAAACCACTGCATTGTACTGTTAAATTTCAGACCTATGCTGATGGCACAAAGAGATAACGGTACAAGGAAGATCCTGAAGAAGCTCAAGAGGCAATTAAATGCAATGAAAAAGAGGATGCCAAATTTTGACAATTCTACAAAATATATTAGTCTAAGAGAGGATCTCAAAGTTTTTAAAATTTGAAATTCTCTTTCTCACCTTCCGGGAAGTAAAAACTTCTTTCACTTATTGGTTTAAGAAACCTTTGTCACATTCGCAGAATCAACGGCATGGAGACAGGTCCTTCGGCCCAAACTGGTCCATGCCGTCCAAAATGTCCATCTAACCTAACCACATTTGCCTGCATTTGGCCCATATCCCTCTAAACTTTTCCTATTCATGTATCTGTCCAAATGCATGATCAGTGTCCCTTATTGCTCAAGTAATCAGTCATTCTTTATTTGTGGGTGGGAATAAACTATCTACCATACTTTTAAAGATCACTTTTGTTTTTCATCCACACACTTATTAATCAGGAACAGAAACACTGGCTGATTCTTATCCTCTCCAGCCAGTGAGGCCATGAAATCAATTGTTGCTTTGGTGGAGATCAGTAAAGGCATATCAAACTAGGTTCAACCCGGAAATTCCTGACATTGTGCCGCTTGATCTGATGATTTGTCTGCTCAGCCATATCTCAGTTTGAGATACAAAAAGAACACATGGAATTTCACAAGTGAAGATGTGCAAGATTTACTCGTGGTGTTCTTATTCTGAATCATTATGCTACAGGCTGTGTGAAATACAGCTCACGTGTCTCCTTTGGGCAGGGAAAGTAGAGAGAGGAGGAAAAAGAGCAAAAGAGTCTCTCTGAACTACTGTATCAATCAGAAAATAGTTGAGAGACCTAGGACCAAGTTGGTTGCTCTGGATAGCTACAGTTGGCCCAAGAAAATATGTGAAAACTTATTCTCCAGAAAAAACACTTCAATTGTAGAGAACCATTTTAATCCTATGTAGAGTCAGTGGGTTGCCTTGTCACATGTTTTATGAAATATAATCCATTTGACATTCATTTATTGAAACAACTGTTTTATTCTATAGGAACCCAAGATCAAAATCACCATCTTCTTGTAAAACAATACTCCAATATTGAGAATAAGTAATTATGAGACCACACGGTGGGTCTTTCACATCCTATGCTATAGAAATATCAACTCTACAGATCGAAATATTGCAGTTTACGTATTGTATTTTACAGTATCTTTCTTTCCAAGTTATTTGGTCTATAAATAAACATTAGTTTAGCTTGTGTACTGGATTCTAGTGTTTTTTCCCTAGCTTCTGAATGCAATGGACATGACATCCAGTAAGCAACTTCCTATGATCTAGAGATATTTTTCCAACAGAGCTAATGATAACTCATACTTGGTGGAGAACACTAATATTTACACATACCTCATGGAAACTTTGACTTTCTAAAAGGTAGAAAAGTGCTGCGAAAGAACACACTAAACACAGATTATTTAACTTAACTAGCAGGAGTGTTGTGAACAGGCAGCTTATAATTTGCATTTAAGAATTAATATTCATATTCATCACTTCCTATTAACATGACTGTTTTACTGTGTTCTAATCCATTACTCATTACTTTGGCCAATAGTGCATTGAGGGACATTAAGCATTCACTGAATATGCATATAGCAAGGAATGCCAATTTGTTTAAGCATTTTAGCTCAAATTAAAGAGGCCTTTTTAATATCTTTTAACAATTGTTTTCTACATGGTTTAAGAATTTAACAGCAATAATTTAAACCAAACAATTACAAAAAATATTACTTTGATGCTTTAACATTGCAAAACCTGATTTATTGAAAATAGAAGAGATGAATTGAAATAATATCTAATAAAAGCAGGCCAATGTTAACTTTGTTTATTTAACTGGGAGCCAATTTGAGATGGGAAAAGAAAACAAAACAATAATCCTATAAGTACAGGGTAGCATTATAATCATCTTTTAAAGTCTGAGTGATTGTAAAGTGGTATTTATCATTATAAAACAAGACCTATTGAAAACATAATGCGGCATACACTGGATCCTAACATTGAAAAAAAACTATTTGCAGATTAAAGTTTGAATCAAAAAAGGGTTGCTTTTTCAAAATATTAGCTGGGACAAAAGATTTCAATGCTGTGATTTTCACATAAGCCTTAAAATTAATGGTTTTAAACAGGAATTTCAAAAATTGTTATGCCACAGAAGTTTAATTTATTCTGTATAAAATAACTAGAATAACACAATGTAATTTCCAACAAATATATATAAATTAGTTGAGGAAATAGATGGATTATGGGTAGTGTCTTGAGATGGATCAAAAGCTGGTTAGCAGATAGGAAGCAAAGAGTTGGCATAAATGGGTACTTTTCTGATTGGCAGGCAGTGTCTAGTGGGGTACCACAGGGATCTTTGCTAGGACCCCAACTGTTCACATTATACATTTGGAAGGGGGAACTAAATTTATTATCTCCAAATTTGCAATGATATAAAGTTGGGTGGGAGGGTGAGCTGTGAGGAGGATGCAGAGATGCTTCAGCCTGATTTATACAGGCTGAGACTGTGCATATGCAATATAATGTAGATAAATATGAGATTATCCATTTCGGTAGCAAAAATAGGAAGCCAGATTATTTGAATGGGTGTAAATTGAGAGAGGTAGAGATACTCAGTGAGACTTTGGTATCCTCGTACATCAGTTGCTGAAAGTAAGCACACTGGTACAGCAGGCAGTAAATGGTATGCTAGCCTTCATAGCAAGAGGATTCGAGTATAGGAATAAGTATTTTTTACTGCAGTTGTGCAGGGCGTTGGTGAGGCCATACCTGAGTATTGTGTGCAATTTTGGTGTCCTTATCTGAGGAAGGATGTCCTTCCAATGAGGGAGTGCAGTAAAGGTTTCTTGTGCCCCTGATTCCTGGGATGGCAGGTCCGTCACATGAGGAGAGACTAAGTCGGTTAGGATTATATTCATTGGAGTTTAGAAGAGAGAGAGGGGATCTCATAGAAACTTATAAAATTCCAACAGGATTAGACAGGGTAGATTCAGAAATGATGCGGAGATGCCAGCGTTGGACTGGGGTAAGCACAGTAAGTAGTCTCACAACATCAGGTTAAAGTCCCAACAGGTTTATTTAGTAGCACAAGCGTTCGGAGCGCTGCCTCTTCATCAGGTGAGTGGAGTGAGTGGACTCCACTCACCTGATGAAGGAGCAGCGCTCCAAAACCTGGTGTTGTGAGACTTCTCACTGTAGATTCAGAAAGAATGTTCCCGATAGTGGGGGAGTCATAGTTTGAGGATAAAGGGACCTTTTAGGACTGAGGTGAGGAGAAATATCTTCACCCAGAGAGTGGAAAACCTGTGGAATTCACTACCACACAAAGTAGTTGAGGCCAAAACAGTGTGAGATTTCAAGAAGAAATTAGATATAGCCCTGGCAGCTAAAGGGATCAAGGGATATTGGGGGGGGGGGGGGGCATGGAGGCAGGGTCAGGATATTGATTATGATCAGCCATCATCAAAATGAATGGCGGAGCTGGCTCGCAGGGCTGAATGGCCTACTCCTATTTTCTATGTTGCTATGAATGATGACGATCGTCAACAGGAATCCATCACAATGATCAGTAAAGCCTTTTCAAAAGAGGAGCCAAAGTAAGGAATGCAAGAACAGTTTGGTTTAACATTTAAAAAATAAAACGTGACAATTACCCGAAACATTATTGAAAATGTTAATATGAAAATGATAAAATGTTTTTAAAATTAGATGTCATAAAACCTAGGGTTTACAAGGCATCAGACATTTACATTAAAATAACAGCAAAAAAGAGCTCGCTTGTATTCGTGCACAACTTGTCCCCCAAATTTTAGGTCACAAGGACCAAGAAACAGAAAGGCCATTTGATCCATCACATCTGTGCTGGCTGAAAAGAAACCTACTCAGCCAGCTCTAAGTCTATTGTGACAACCCTTCAAGTGGAAATCCAAGCATTATTTAAATGTGAGCAGAGTCTCTGCCTCTGCCACCCTTTCAGTCAGTGCGTTTCTACTGGGGGGGGAAAAAAAGTTCCCTTCAACTCCGCTCCAATCCTTTTATCAATTACTTTATATCAATGCCTTGGTTATTGATGTACCAATTTGTCACTTGCAGCTGACTGAATGAGAACGCAAACAAAAAATGTTTGCCCGAGTAAGAAAACCCCAGAATTTATAGAATCCCAATATTCAACTTTATAAACTATAACAGTAACCCCAAATAGTTAGACATGAAAAAGTCAAAATAAGCATAGAAAATAAGATCACAGCATAATTATAAAATTGTCAAAATTAAAATAAATTCCCAGCAGGTATTGCTAACATGAAACTACCAGCGACTGAAATATTAAACAGAAATCAGCACCAGTTCAGAAGTTTAAAAATATTTAGCTGTATTTTTTCCCTCCAATTGTAGTGTATTGTAAACTCTTAAGGGAATTGATTTTAAAAAAGTTAGTTGTGAGATCACAAATGCGCAGAGCCCTGAAAAATATCATGGGAGAAAGCCCAGTGAAAGGTAGAAAGCTCAAGCAAAGAAATAAGGATATGTTCCAGGCCCATGAGAGAGAGCAGGCTTATAGAGGCAAAGAATGAAACGTACTGGGCAGATTTCCAATAGGACCTTTTACATTATAGCATAACAAATCTTGGTGAGATCACACCAGTGGAAGTTCAATATAAAACATCTGCTTATTGAGTGTTGCTAACACAGACTAAAATGTAAAACTCAGAAACAAGGCTACCCAGAGCTACAAAATGTACAAGTATCACTCTTTCCAACATTACCATATTGTGACAGTTCAAAGCACAGTTCTTGAACTTGCCACAAAATCAATACAGTAAACCAAAACAAACAGTGAATTATGTTTTTAAATAGGCTTGTATCCCTTTCTGTCATAAAGGAATCAGAGCATGACAGAATGTTTTCATGTAAATAAAAATAGTAAAAGCAAGAATGTTTGGCAGCATTGTGAAGAAACAGCAAGTCAGTTGACATTTCAGATTCAAGACTGTTCCTCAGTTTTGCTGGGCACTTTACAAACATCCAATCCTCATTCCAATTAGTGCTCAATTAATGACAGGCATGGTGTATCATCTGTCGAATAATGCATTGGATAAAAATGTGCTTTTACAATACCATATTCTACCATGGTACTGTAGCAGCCAAGAACTTTCCATCAGTGTTCTCTCATGTGGGTTACATACTTTCCAAATATATAATCTACAACGCACCTGTAAAAGGCATATGATGCACAGTAAAAATACATTTGCAGCCAGTTACATTACTGTGCCTAATCATTTTGCAGCCCTCGTCATTTTTCTAAATTGAAGCTCATTAGGTTTATTGACCATTTTAACATTCCAACTTCTGTTGCAAGTGATTTCTACCCATTATGAAATGAACATAATCACATATTCAAGGGTTACTTCAGGTTCAATATGTTAATTTTACTATATGAGGTTATCTGGCAACTCACCAAGTAGAATGGGGCCCCATAATCTTAGCCTACTGTATTCCCTGTTTTTAATTATTGATGTGGTTCAAGATGTTTGAGAGCAGTTACAACTTTAAAGAGGGGTATAGTTACAGAACAGTCAATGCTTTGGAAACCCCTGGGCTTCAAACCTAAAACGTAACAGTAGATCCTTTTATAATTGAATGTTCCGAAATACCATCCACATTTGTGGCTCCTTAAGAGAATTGTATGAAAGATTTCCGGTTTATAGCCTGTTTTTTGTAACCCCAACTGCTGAAAGTTAATACACCACATTTAAAACAATTGTGCTATTTTTAAGCCATCGCATTTATTTAAATTGGTGCAGCACATTTATGGGATTTTCTGAAATTTAGCTGGTATCACCGGTTGCCACTCAAAACAGTACAATTAAAAAAATCAAATCCACATGGTTTTGTCAAGACAGACAACTGACCATCATTTGTTATTGTAATTCCCAATTTAAAAAACTGAGACACTATTAAACTGGCACGTAAAAATAGGTTAAGGTTGAGGGAAGAGATGCACAAAAGGTGTTACGGTTTGAGGCGAACCTACATAGTTTTGTAAAACTAACATAGCTAAAATACCATAGTTCACAGTGCCGACACCAATTCCAAAAGTGAAAAGGAAGAGGATGGATAAATCAAGTAGTGACTGGATGATGCCAAATTGATTGCAGGTGGAAGATAAAAGAGAGATCTTGTAGAAAATCCTCTGAGTCACTCTTTGCTTACGATGCTGCCAAAGTCACAACTGCAACTGGAATCTTGAGTGGAGGGAAAAAAAATATTTTCTGCTTGCCAATTGCAACAAAGTGTATACGTGCATGAAACATAGAACATAGGAGCAGGAGTAAGCCATTTGGCTCTTCAAGCCTGTTCCATCATTCATTAAGATCGTGGTTGATCACCCAACTTAATAGCCCGATCCCGACTTCCCCTCTATTCTTTGAGAATGCACTCTATCCCAAGAATGCACTGATGATTTTGTCACCAAAATGGAAGAGGAAATCTTCCTGGTTGATATGTACTCAAATTCAATTGCCATTTCTTCTTTAAAAGTATCAGTTGCTTCCTGAAATAAAGTCATATGCTATGTACGGCTAGAAAATTTGACAGAATCCCAAATGGTTCCATGTAACATGAAAATTACTGAACAAGAAAACAGTGATAAGAAAGGTAACATCCATCTGGCTGAAATAATTTAATTTTAACAGTTCATATGAAGGGTGTGGGTGAAAGAAAATGCCAAAAGTAGCATCCAAAAAGAGAGCCGCATGTGTGATGAAAAGGTGCCTTTAAGAAATGTACTTTTGTCATGTTTCTTGTAAAGGGTATGTTTAAAATTCAGCTGTGTTTTACATAGTGGTGATTTGTCTACACCAGACAGCTCATGCTGAGAAAGCAGACTAATGGCTGATTTTAGCTAGCGATGTGTCTGTTTTAATCTGAGTTAATGCATTTTTGTTTATTTGGGTTTCCCCCGGGGATTTTAGAGTAGGGTTTTGATTAGATTGATTGACAGAGGCAGAGTCATTTGAAGGGGCAAAGCTAAGCTTGCAGGGAAAAAGCAAAGTTCTCAGTCAGTTTCTGCCTGGTCCAGAAAGCAAGAGGTGTCTTTCCATTTCTTTCTCTCTCTCCCCCTAGAGGTGTTCAAAAGGCTCTAGGACTGTTAACAGGTACAAGCATGTAAGCCTGAGTGTCATCAACTGATGGCACGGTAGCACAGTGGTTAGCACTGCTGCTTCACAGCTCCAGGGACCTGGGTTCGATTCCTGGCTCGGGTCACTGTCTGTGTGGAGTTTGCACATTCTCCTCGTGTCTGCGTGGGTTTCCTCCGGGTGCTCCGGTTTCCTCCCACAATCCAAAGATGTGCAGGTTAGGTTGATTGGCCATTCTAAAAAGAAAAATTGCCCCTTAGTGTCCTGAGATGCGTAGGTTAGAGGGATTAGCAGGTAGGATATGGGGGTAGGGTCTGGGTGGGATTGTGGTCGGTGCAGACTCGGTGGGCTGAATGGCCTCTTTCTGCACTGTAGGGTTTCTATGATTTTGAAGAGGGGTTCAAATCTATAGGAGGAATATTCATTGAATTGGAATCAAGAGGTAGGTTAGCAGTTAAAATTGCATCTTGTCATGTTTAAGTATTTTAATTGCCAAACGTTAAGCTAATTCATTTGTTATAGTTAAACTGTATTGTTAAAATAAAAAGTTTGTTTTGATAAAGGCTTCCTAGTGTGTCAATAGGATGACACCCAGAGTGACACACTTATCCTCACACAAACGTCAAAATAGAAGAACTGTTTGTGTCGAGTCAGGCTTCATAACGTACTTTGCGGTTTCTGCTCTGGTACCCTAACACATGCATGTAAACATCTACTGAATAAAGACTGTATTTTTACACATCCAATTTTAGCCTTTCAACGTATAAAGTGGGTAACTCTCAACCTTCAATGGGGGCTTTAAACTGGAATTACTTGATTGTAGTCCATTATATGTCTTGCAAGGTTTTAATTTTACAAATGATTTGGAAAGGAAATCAGTTCAGATGTAAAATGGGCAGACTATCCAATACTGTCAACTTTCTGTCCCCAAAATTGGATTCCACAATCTTTAAAATCAGCTTGCATTAGCAATTCATATCAGGCAAAAAAAAGGAACGAAATAAAAGTTGTCTTGGTTATTTAAGTGTGCAGTTAAGTGACATCCGGGGAATCCCAACTCAATTTCTGGCAGACACCCATCCATGTAATCTTATCTACAATTACACAAACAACAGTTTCCACCAGATTAGTAGTTTAGCTTAACTCTCCTGCTAAACTAACTACACAAGATGTGTCAATTGAATCAATACTTTTGATTAGTTGCTTAAACATTTACACAAGACTCAATCTACACCAATTAAAGTTATAAATTCAAATTTTTGTTCATTGGAATTAAACAAACTACCTGACATTTTTCTGGAACAGGTGAAGATTGCATTCCGATGCAGAACTACTGACCTTTTGGAGTATACAAATCTACTTAGATGCACTAATTCTGCGTGATAACTTGCATCAAATTAGTAAAACAGTGGCCACTTGTCCAAGTTACCAATTATTTGATTAGATAAAATATTACAATCTTAGCATTTATCAAACTGAAGGATATCGGCTGTGGAAAACAACATTTGCTGCTTCCACCACTGCCAAATTTCCAAACTGAGGCAGACACAAAGCAAATCTTCCTTTAACTTGCTCTAATGAAGTTTCTTAGCTCCTTACCTCAGAAGGGCATCACTACTCAATGTGAATCTTACATTATTCCTTCTCCTCAACATCAACCTTCTTCTTTAGGTACTTGCATCTTTGAAGATTGGATGCAATGTTGCACCAGTCACTTCAATCGCATTTTTGTGACTAGGTTTCATTGCTAACCATGGCATGATACTCACAAAAGTACCAAAATTTCCCCAAGGTGACTGACTAGAAGTCCACTTCATCAGGAGAGTGCCCTATGCACGTCTTCCTGGTGCTGGCCTTCAGAGCTCGTGTCCTCGTCCTGGGTTAATCTGTCCCTTCCATCATTTCAGACCGCATGCACTAAGAGGGCTGACATCCCCTATCCACAGTAGACAGTTAGATAATACCTCACTTTGCTTAGCTCATCAGCCAAGGAGAGGCACTAGGGTTTATCCACAGCTGCATGGAGGCATCAATGAGAGCTGAGAACACTGTGGGACAATAAGGAGCCCTACCGTGATTCAACTCAAGTGTGCAAAGCTGGCAATAACTCAAGAAGCACTGATAGTCCTGTTACAGAAATCCCTCATAATATATCAATCTTCTAGCCTCAGTGAAATTAATGCCAAGGGCATCTTTGCAAAAGTAGGCAGTTATCCTTTAGGAAAGCTATTCCAAACAGAACTCCTATGGATGACAAAGAAATAGCTACTCAGGAAAAGAATATATTATGGGGAAATCCCTAGGGAATGCTTGCTAAGTATAAGGACTGACAGACAATTATTTACACTTCACCTCAATTCCTTTCCAAAATTAATGATTAATCTACTGAATGTTTTCAACTTTTTGGACTCCGTTTCCGATACTACTTAACTTTTGTATAGTTTTCGTTCATCCAGTACATTCCAGTTTGAAAAATTTCAGCCCTCTTGCACGATACTGTATTTCTCTTCCCAAAGTTGTACATGTTGTTAGAAAATATATATAGTTTAAGTAATTTATATTTATACTTGTGAGTGTTTGACTTAAGATATAGTTCTAAGTTTAAGCTTGAATTTATATTTCTGTAATTGTGCATGGAGGAGACTTCAGCTTAGTTTCACTTCAAAAGATGCCTGCATTTTAATGAGGGTTTTACAACTCTAAAGCAGACACAGGGTATAGGAAACTGGGCTGTTGCCTAGCAACGAGGGACCCAAAGAGGTAGCATGGTGGCACAGTGGTTAGCACTGCTCCCTTACAGCACCAGGGCCCTGGATGACTGCCTGCGTGGAATTTGCACCTTCTCCCTGTGTCTGCGTGAGTTTCCTCCCACAGTCCAAAGATGTGGGGGTTAAGTGAATTAGCCATGGCAAATGAGTGGTTAAGATGATCTTTCCGAGAGTTGGTGCATATCCGATGGTCTGAATGGCCTCCTTATGTACTGTAAGGATTCTAAAAGCTTCAGTACAAAGAGTGTAATCTAGAAGTAAGGCACTTTTCAAAGAATCTGCTGGAACAGGGACATGAAAACAGCAATTCCAATGCGAGAGAATGGAAATGTTCTGAAACCAGAGAGAGGAAAAGAAGCAAGTTCCAAGAAGAGCTTCTAGTCAAAGAACAGGAATCTGGAAAAAGCATTCAATTCTGTGAAGTTAAGAGTGAAGGGCAGAGAGAGGTTCTAAGTTAAAAAGACAAAGCTACAGACAGCAGAAGCAGACTTAAAGAAAAGTGGGCTTGTGAAAAGCCAGAGATCCAAGGTGAGCAAAAGGTTGATGACTATTGGCCTGTGAAGCAGCGATGTTCTGTTGGCATGACTGAGTATCTGAGGGTGCGTGGAAGGCGATGTTTGACTACACATGGTGATCCACGTGAGTGGAAAACCGAAAGGAGAGTTTGAAAGTCTGGAGGTGGATCCTTGGTGATAACATCTCAGAGTAAACATCCTTTTCAGGAAGATTCTAAAGTGTGTTCTTTGGGAGCAGAGATTGTAAACCCTTAAGTGGAAGACACAAATTCCAGTGAGACCAGTTGACTCTCAGTGACAAGCATCTGTGGTAAATCGATAAGAAATCCATTGAAGTTGTTAAAGGTGGCATCTGCAACTTGGTTCAGAGTGGTATGTCTGACCACTGTTTGGTTATTGGTTTATGTAGATTTTGTACTTGTTGACAATATTAGAGTACAAGATACATTTTGTAACTTGTACTATCCTTACAAATTAGTAAAAGGTATAGCTGGGTGAAGGAGTAGTGTATTGTTCAATTTTTTTCTTGTTTAATAAATGTTTTAGTCCGTTAAAAAATCAGTTGACTTTGTTCAGTAGCCGCCTTTCACGCATCTAAACATTGGTTTCAGCTTATTTAGCTTCTTCAATATGTGAAGTTTTGGAATTAATCTTTGGAGGCAGCAGAATAACAAAAAACCCAAACACCTGATATAATTTGTGTTCTTCATACAAGGAATAGTGACAATGCACAATCCCCGCAGTTTGAAGAATGAGGGGAGATCTAATTGAGGTGTACAAGATAAGAGGAATTGACAATGTTGACATGGAGAGGATGTTTCCTCTTGTAGGGCAATCTAGAACAAGGAGGTCATCGTTTTAGGATAAGGGCTGGCAGATTTAAACAGCGATGAGGAGAAATAATTTCTTTCAAAGGGTCATGAGTCTGTGGAACTTACTATTTAAGGAAGAGATGGACAGATTTTTATTTAGTAAGGGTTTGAAGGGCTACAGTGGATGGGCAGGAAAGTGGAGTTGAGGCCGCGACCAGATCAGCCATGATCGTATTAAATGGCAGAGCAGGCTCAAGGGGCTAAATTTCCTATTCCTGCTCCTGGTTCTTATGACTATGATTCTGCTCAGTTAATAGCATCATCGTCTCAGAGCCAGAAGGTTGTGGGTTCAAGCACCACTTCAAAGGCTTGAGCAAATAACGTAGGTGGACACAGAGGTCGTGGTTCACTGTGGGAGGGGCAGTCTTTTTGCTGAAAAGTTAAATCAAGGCTCTGTTTGCTCTCTTCAGAGGATGTAAAAATCATCATATTTCAAAAAACAGGGGAATTCTCCTTGATGTCCAGGCCCATGTTTATTTTTCAAGCAAAACCAAAGTAAATATTTCTGGTCATTAACACATTGTGGCATCTTGGGGTGTACACGTTGGTTGCTGAGTTTCCCACATCATCACAGTGACTACACTTTAAAAATACTTCACTGGTTGTAAAGCATTTTGAGGTTTTGAAAGGTACTGTAAAGATGCAGGTCTTTCTTTCCCTTTTAATCCCAAAGGGATAAAACCTTTACTGCCTCCCACAAAACCCACACCAAACTTTCCGATAATTCCATGCTGCAATATCTCCAACTCTCTATTTCTACCACAGCTCAGAAAGAACCTGAACTAAAGTCACAACTAACATTATTTGTGGTTAACCATTGTGCATTTTCCTTCTGTGTTTCCCTTGATTTCTCTGTAGCCTGTGACATGGTCATCATCATCCAAACCAGCCTCCCATCCATTGATTCCGTCTCAACTTCCTGCTGCCTTGGAAAAGCAGCCAGCATAATCAATGACCCCCCCCCCCGAACATACTCTCTTCGATCGGGAAAAAGATACAAAAGTCTGAAAACATGTACCAACAGACTCAAGAACAGCTTCTTCCCTGCTGTCAGACTTTTCAATGGTCCTATCATATACTAAACTGATCTTTCTCTTCACCCTACCTGTAACTGCAACATGAAATTCTGCACCCTATCCTTTCCTTCATCTGCATGTATTCTATGAACTGTATGTTTTGCCTGTATAGCATGCAAAAAAAAAACCCACTTTTCACTGTATCCCAGTACATGTGGCAATAAATCAAATCCTCTTCCAACAGCTCTCCTCTGCTATCCAGCTTCTTTGCATTTACTTATCCATACATAGCCAGAATAGGAAGAGAAGCGTGGTCATTTGGCTTCGAGTCTGCTCTGCCATTCGATAAGATCACTGCTGATCTGATTGTGGTCTCAACTCTAACTTCCTGTCTGCTCCCATAACCCTCAACTCCCCTGATCTATCCAAAAGCTAACCAACTCTAGCCATGAGTAAATTCAATGACGCAGCCCCCACTGTTTTCTGTGGAAGAGAATTCCACAGACCAATGATTCTCAGAAAGAAAAAAAATCCTCTCATCCCAGACTTAAAAAGGAGACCTCTTATTTGTAAACCATGTCTCCTAGTTCTAATTTCACCCACAAGAGGAAATATCTGCTCGGTATCCATCCTAAAAAGTCCTCCCAAAATCTCATATGTTTCAATAAAATCACCCTTCATTCTTCTAAACTCCAATTGGTGCAGACCCAAACTGTTCAACCTTTCTTCAACCCTATTGTGATGATAATGTATTTTCGTCATGTTTCTGTGGAGTATTTTTGTTAAACAGTCTGTTCTAACACCGGTGCTGCTGGATCTGTATCTGGCAGCCCTGGATTGTTACTGCAGCAGCATAATTGTCTTAATTGCTAGAATGCTCGTTTAATCTGGACTGATGCTGTTCTGTTGTTTTTAGTGTTTTCCCCTGAGGTTTTGCCGAGTAGGGCTTGATAGGGTTGGTTGATAGTAATATCATCAGGTGACTGGGTAGGACTCAGCTCACTGAGAGAAACCCAGCTCGGTTGCTTTGTAGAAGTTGCAGAAAGAAGAAAAAGCCAAGTCTCTGTGAAGTTTATTTCTCTAAACTGCTGTTTGAAAATATATCCTTCTCTGAAAATTGCAGCATAGGAGTCAGGAGGCAGGTGCCTTTCTGTATCTGTCCTCAGAGGTTAAGAGGCTGGAAATCTAGCATCCACACGAGCATATCTGTTTTTTTGTGCTGGCTTAAAAGGGGATTTATGTCTATGGGGTACTGCTTACATTGGAACTATAGGGATTGCTAGTTGTTAAGAACTATACCTGGTCATGTTTAAGCATTTCCAATTGGTAAAAGTTATGCTAATTCTTTTTGTTTATAACAACACAGGTAAAATATAGCAAAGTTTGTTCTAATAAAATCTTCCTAGTGGGTCAATTAAATCATCCTGGAGCAAAATATCTTATACTCACTCTAATGCCAAAATCAAAAAATATTGGGGTCCAGAGTAACTCCATAACAGACCTTGGCGTTTCTGACACTTTGTAGGCACATACCTTCTCATGACAACTTACCTATCTTGGTGTCATTGGCAGATTTAACTTCCATAGATTCAGTTCCCTCAGCAAAGTCATAGATATAGGTTGTAAATAATTGAGGACCCAACATCCACTATTTACAGCCTGACAACCAGAAAATGAGCTATTTATCCCTACTTTCTGATTCTTATTAGCTAACCAATCCTTTATCCATGCTAATGTGTTACTCCCTACATCAAGAGCTTTTATTTTGTATAGCAATCTTTGATGTGACCTTTTCAAATGCCTTTGGGAAAATCAAGTACACTACATCTACAGGTTCCCATTTATCTACCTTGCTTGTTCCTTCCTCAAAAAAACTTCAATAAATTAGTCAAATATGATTTCCCTTTCACAAAACCATGTTGACTCTGCCCGATGCATTATGATTTTTTAAGCATCTTGCTACCACCTCCTTAATAATGGATTCTAGCAATTTCTCTGACAGATGTTAGGCTAACTGGTCTACCGTTTTCAGTCTCTCTCTTGCCAAAAAAAAAGGTATTACACTTGCTATTTTCCAATCTGCTGGATCCTTTCCAGAATCTTAGAAATTTTGGAAGAGAACAAATTTCTCTACGATCTTTGCAACCATTTCTTTTAAGACCTTAGGTTGCCAGCCATCAGGTTCTGGGAACTTGTCAGCCTCCAAGTCCAATAGTTTTTCCAGTGCCTTCTTCCTGGTGAAGGTGAATGTTTTAAGTTCCTTCCTCCCTTTCACTTCTTGATTTTCAAGTATCTTTGGGAATTTTCCCAAATCTTCTACAGTGAAGACAGACAAAATACCTGTTTCTCAAAAAAAGTATCACTCTTTTACAGATTTAATGTTGATTGATCTACATTCCTATGCATATGTGGTCAAAAGAGCCAAAAAGAGTACTTTGCCAACTGTGGAATAATCCACTCTAAGACCTGTCACCCAGTTGCTCATCAAAATTCCTAGTAACAAGCTTCGCTTTAGCCTCAAATGCTATCTGCAAGCATATTTTCAGCAAAAATCTGTGTCTAGTCTAGGTACCCTTTATGTGATACCTCAGAATAAACTCCTGGCACTCTCCGACAACCTAATTCCCCAAGTTTATTGGCAGTCACCTAGCTTCATGATTATGAGGACCTCTACTTCAAGTTCTGTGGCCTTCATTTCATTGTGTAATCCAGTGGTTCTCAAACTTTTTCCACTGGGCCGCACTTTCGGAATAAAAATTTGCTCGCACCACACCGAATTTTTTATTGATAAGAAATGCATTCAAAACCAAAAAAACACAATTCCTAGCAATGTTTGATTCATAACATAGAAAACAACTACTTTATAATATCATGGGACATCCAGAAAGTATAAAACAATCCTTGTTTAAACCATGTTTAAATGTTTCTTTGATTGTCCTTGAATTCTGCCAGACTTGCCATCCTCTCTCGCCGCACCAGTGTGGCGCGCCGCACCCCTTGGGAACCACTGGTGTAATCTATTCAAGCTATGACTTCTATCTGATACAAATTTGTTAAAACCATGATAACCATTTAATAACCATCTGTTTTCTAGAATCTATCAAAGTCTGGCTATGCCTCAAAGGCATTTAACAGATCATCTTTCCAGTTAATTTCATCCAAGAACTCTAATAGAAGATCCAAATCTTCATCAGTAGCCAAATGACAGGCATTCAGTTCACAAAATAATTTATTTCTGATTTTACTTCTTGTAGGAATGACAATGCCAAGGCGAGACCTTGGTTCCACTTTGTAGGGAGATAATGTGTGAACAGAGGTGCACTTTGTCATATACATCAGAGGGTAATCATACCCCAACAAGTTACTCTTACTTTCTGCTGTTTCTTGCCAAAGCTACAGGTAGCTTTTTTTTGCTTCCAGCCTTCACCTTTTAGCAACCACTCTCTGCTACCAGGTTATTTTGCAGAAAGGAAATTGGTACTGGATAGTACTGGAGATAATCTTCACTCAACCTTACACTTACAAATAAATATTACAAACATATCACTCCTAACTCAACAACCCCACAGTTTCAATAAATGTCTCTTTATATGTGCTCAAATGAAACCTCAAGTTAATGTTCATCACCTATATGCAATTAAACATAATATATAATTAACGTGCAGTCTTGGATAAACTGCACATTTTTCCTGATCAAACATTGGGAAGATCTCAGGCACCTGCCATAGTCTCCAGTTGAAGAATATTCATAATGTAGGCATTATTACTGATCCCAAGCTGACCTACTGTCTCTATACTTAATGGGACCATTTCCACCTTTGTTATACTGCCTGTTTTATCCTATCTCAGCCCATATGTTGCTGAAACTCTGATCCTTTTCTTTCCCATCTCCAATCCAGATTATTCCAATACTCTCCAAACCAGCCTCATATGTTCCATGCTCTCAGCTCCAGTGCATTCTGCTGCCCATATTCTACCTATACCTTTATTTGCTGACCCAAAACTCATCGCCATTGACTACCGATCACCCACAGGGATCAATTCAAAATACTTATTGTTAAATCTGTTCACGGCTTTGTGCCTCCTGCCACAAACCACGCTGATATTATCTGTGAGGGTGTCTCAACCTGAAACATTGGTTTGTAGTGGCGTATAGTTTTGTTTTTGGAGTGGTGTGAGGAGTCACATGAAATGCCCAGTAAGCGATCTAGTCCATGTCATTGTGTAACAATTAAAGACTATTTATTAAATTAAGACAAATGTACATACAAAACTACGATACTCGAGACAATTAAGTACATCAATCACCAAACACATACACAGTTTAAGTAGAAATTACCCGTTGTTCCAAAATATATCTACGATCCCTGAACTCCTCAAGACTTCCCCTTCCCAAGCAACATCAACAAATAAATAAATCTATAATTTGAATCCAGTTTATAGTGCCACATAACATGGCTGGGAAAACGTCTGTGCCTGGTTCAAAGATATTTAAACTGCCTTTACAGAGGTTTCTGCACTATCTTGGCTCTAAGACTTAAATGCAGGCCTAGCCTCCTGGCTGTGGGGTGATCTCTCAGATTAGAACATAGAACAGTACAGCACAGAACAGGTCCTTCGGCCCACGATGTTGTGTCGAGGTTGTTAAATGTAAAACTGTCCTGCCTGCTTCTGAGGGTGATGCCCGTTTTTCTTCTGATTCTTCAGCGTTGGGGACCCAGGTTCGATTACTGGCTTGGGTCACTGTCTGTGTGGAGTTTGCACATTCTCCGTGTTGGCGTGGGTTTCCTCAGTGCTCCGATTTCTTCCCACAGTCCAAAAGATGTGCAGGTTAAGTGAATTGGCCATGCTAAATTCTCCCTCCGTATACCCGAACAGGCGCCGGAATGTGGTGACTAGGGGACTTTCACAGTAACTTCATTGTAGTGTGAATGTAAGCCTACTTGTGACTAATAAAATTTTTACTTTGTGTATTTTACTGTCTGCATCACCCCACTTCCGTGACTGGAGAAAATAGTATATGTATGCCTTAACTGATCTCTGTCATCTAGGTAAGCTGTTTCCTACTAATATACCTGGTTCTGTCCAAATGCCTGCTATTCTCATTACTGGGAAAATTACATATTTTGAATACTGGCTACTACTATCATTAAGCAGATTTCTACCTGTTGCTGGGCAGGTCACATCTTATGCCCTGGTTATTGCTGTCACCAGGCAGATTCATGACACTCCCTATAACTCTTAAAATGCCTCCAGCCCTACAACCCTCAGAGAACTCTGATCTCTTATGCATCCATTCCTTCACATCAGCATTGTGAGATGGGCCTTCAGATATTTCTGTCTAAGGCTCCAAAAGTCACTTGTTAAACCCACCCCATTACCATTTCCTCCTTCAAGATTCCCCCTTAAAATCCATCCAAGTGTTTCAAAATCTCCTCCTTTGGTTTGGTGTAACGTTATCCCCTAATCTGAAATCTTGGGGCATTTCAAAAGGCCCAATGTAAATACATATTATTGAATGCAAAAACCATTCCATCCACTACAGTCGCTGCAGTACATACCATCTACAGGATGCACCTTACAAGGTTATTTCAACAGTAGCTCCTAGTTCCTTGACTGCAATTGTTAAAAAGGATAATAGGAGCTAGATCAAAGCAACATCAGCAAGTTTCCTTCTAAATTATATATGGTACTGTCATTTCTTCATCAGCACTGAAAAAAACTTTATAATTTCTTATCTAACACCACCATGGTGTCACTATAAATGCAAACATCACATGGTTCAATTAAATGCTCCAATACAATCTTTTTAAACAACTAAACAATGGGTAATAAAGGGCATAATTCTATCATTGCTGACACCTACAAAATATATAAAGAATCTGCAGCTTAGACTGAGGGGAATAATCCTAGCGTTTGTACAGTCGGCTAATTAGAGATGAATTGTCTTTTTAAAATCAGATGACTCTTGGCAGAGACAATTAGTATCCTTTAAGAACAAAGAACAGTACAGCACAGGAAACAGGCCCTTCGGCCCTCCAAGCCTGTGCCGCTCCTTGGTCCAACTAGACCAATCGTTTGTATCCCTCCATTCCCAGGCTGCTCATGTGACTATCCAGGTAAGTCTTAAACGATGTCAGCGTGCCTGCCTCCACCACCCTACTTGGCAGCGCATTCCAGGCCCCCACCACCCTCTGTGTAAAAAACGTCCCTCTGATGTCTGAGTTATACTTCGCCCCTCTCAGCTTGAGCCCGTGACCCCTCGTGATCGTCACCTCCGACCTGGGAAAAAGCTTCCCACTGTTCACCCTATCTATACCCTTCATAATCTTGTATACCTCTATTAGATCTCCCCTCATTCTCCGTCTTTCCAAGGAGAACAACCCCAGTCTACCCAATCTCTCCTCATAGCTAAGACCCTCCATACCAGGCAACATCCTGGTAAACCTTCTCTGCACTCTCTCCAATGTCTCCACGTCCTTCTGGTAGTGCGGCGACCAGAACTGGACGCAGTACTCCAAATGTGGCCTAACCAGCGTTCTATACAGCTGCATCATCAGACTCCAGCTTTTATACTCTATACCCCGTCCTATAAAGGCAAGCATACCATATGCCTTCTTCACTACCTTCTCCACCTGTGTTGCCACCTTCAAGGATTTGTGGACTTGCACACCTAGGTCCCTCTGTGTTTCTATACTCCTGATGACTCTGCCATTTATTGTATAACTCCTCCCTACATTATTTCTTCCAAAATGCATCACTTCGCATTTATCCGGATTAAATTCCATCTGCCACCTCTCCGCCCAATTTTCCAGCCGATCTATATCCTGCTGTATTGCCCGACAATGCTCTTCGCTATCCGCAATTCCAGCCATCTTCGTGTCATCCGCAAACTTGCTGATTACACCAGTTACACCTTCTTCCAAATCATTTATATATATCACAAATAGCAGAGGTCCCAGTACAGAGCCCTGCGGAACACCACTGGTCACAGACCTCCAGCCGGAAAAAGACCCTTCGACCACTACCCTCTGTCTCCTATGGCCAAGCCAGTTCTCCACCCATCGAGCCACTTCTCTTTGTATCCCATGAGCCTTAACCTTCTTAACCAACCTGCCATGTGGGACTTTGTCAAATGCCTTACTGAAATCCATATAGACGACATCCACGGCCCTTCCTTCATCAACCGTTTTTGTCACTTCCTCAAAAACTCCACCAAATTTGTAAGGCACGACCTCCCTCTTACAAAACCATGCTGTCTGTCACTAATGAGATTGTTCCGTTCTAAACGCACATACATCCTGTCTCTAAGAATCCTCTCCAACAACTTCCCTACCACGGACGTCAAGCTCACCGACCTATAATTTCCTGGGTTATCCCTGCTACCCTTCTTAAACAACGGGACCACATTCGCTATCCTCCAATCCTCAGGGACCTCACCCGTGTCCAAAGAAGCGACAAAGATTTCCGTCAGAGGCCCAGCAATTTCACCTCTCGTCTCCCTGAGCAGTCGAGGATAGATGCCATCAGGCCCTGGGGCTTTGTCAGTTTTAATGTTCCCTAAAAAACCTAACACTTCCTCTCTTGTAATGGAGATTTTCTCTAACGGGTCAACACCTCCCTCCGAGACACTCCCGGTTAACACGCCCCTCTCCTTCGTGAATACCGATGCAAAGTATTCATTTAGGATCTCCCCTATTCCCTTGGGTTCTAAGCATAATTCCCCTCCTTTGTCCCTGAGAGGTCTGATTTTCTCCCTGACAACTCTTTTGTTCCTAACGTATGAATAGAATGCCTTAGGGTTCTCCTTAATCCTGCCTGCCAAGAACATCTCGTGACCTCTTTTTGCCCTTCTAACTCCCCGTTTGAGATCTTTCCTACTCTCTCTGTATTCCTCCAGAGCTCCATCTGTTTTTAGTTGCCTGGACTTCACGTCCGCCTCCCTTTTCATTTTAATCAGATCCTCAATTTCCCTGGTTATCCACGGCTCTCGAATCCTACCTTTCCTATCTTTCCTTTTTACAGGCACATGCCTATCCTGCAGCCTTATCAATAGTTCCTTAAAAGACTCCCACATGCCAGACGTGGACTTACCCTCGAACATCCTCTCCCAATCAACATCCACCAATTCCTGCCTAATCCGGCTATAGTCAGCCTTCCCCCAATTTAGCACCCTGCCCGTAGGGTGCTAAATTTTTTTCTTCCACCACTTGGGTTGGACATTTTTTAAAAAAGATATCTGGGTACGAGTGTGTAATCATTATTCTGCAAAAATCAAAGGCAGGTACAAGTTATCTGAAATGAAAATTAAACTTCTAAAAAATTACGTTTAGGAAGGGTAAAATACTCAAAGATGAAGATTATTGGATACAAATGCATTTCACAAATACCTTCAAGATTTTTAGTTGACCAGATCTCCTATGGCATTAATCACAATAAGTCAGAAGTCTTAAAAAAACATACAGAAGTAAATGGGCATGATTAATTGCTATTACAGAGGTATGGATGCAGGGTGACTAATGCTACAAACTGAATATTCATTGGTATTTGACATACAAGGAGAAAATGCAAAAAGCAAACTGAGGCAAGGCAGCACTGTTAATAAAGGAGGAGATCAGTACAAAAGTGACAGAGGGTCTTGGATCCCAAGATCAAATGTAGAGTCGGTCTGGGTGGAGCCAAGAAACAGCAAGGGGCAGCAAACATTGGTGCGTGTCATTGAAAGGCCACAATGTGCTAATGTGGAGCATGGTATGAATCAGGAAATTATAAGTACATACAAAAAATGCACACAGTAATCATAGGGGCCTTCAATCTCCATACAGACTGGGCAAACCTCGGGCGGCACGGTAGCACAGTGGTTAGCACTGCTGCTTCACAGCTCCAGGGGCCTGGGTTCGATTCTCAGCTTGGGTCACTGTCTGTGTGGAGTCTGCACATTCTCCTCGTGTCTGCGTGGGTTTCCTCCGGGTGCTCCGGTTTCCTCCCACAGTCCAAAGATGTGCGGGTTAGGTTGATTGGCCATGCTAAAAAAAAATTGCCCCTTAGTGTCCTGAGATGCGTAGGTTAGAGGGATTAGTGGGTAGGATATGGGGGTAGGGCCTGGGTGGGATTGTGGTTGGTGCAGACTCGATGGGCCGGATAGCCTCTTTCTGTACTGTAGGGTTTCTATGATTTCTATGATTCTAATGAACAGTAATGCTGTGGAGGACAAATTCCTGGAAGTATGAGAGATGGTTTTCCAGAACAGTATTTTGAGGAACCAACTCAGGAATGGGTTGTTTTAAATCTGGTATTGTGTAATGAGAAAATGATCAATAATCTTATTACAAAGGAGCTTTTAGGGAAGGATGATCATAATGAAAGAATTTTGCATTAAGTTTGAAAGAGATGTTGTGCATACTGAAAATAAGTCTTTAATTCTAAACAAAGAAAACTATAAAGATGAGGGGCAAGTTGTCACTGGAGATTGGGAAACTATATTAAAACATTTGAAGGTAGACAGGGTGTGACTAGCATTTTAGGAATTAATATAGGATTTACAACAAATACAAATTCCCATAAGGTACACAAACCCAACAGGAAGAGTGATGCAACCATGCTAGATGAAGGAACTGAGGGCACTGTGGCTACGTTTGCAGATGATATGAAGATAGGTGAAGGGACAGGTAGTATTGAGGAGATGGAAAGGCTGCAGAAGGACTTGGACAGGTTAAGAGAGTTGGCAAAGTAGTAGCAGATGGAATACAAGGTGGGAAAGTGTGACGTTTTGCACTTTGCTAGGAAGAAGAGGAGGCGAAGACTATTTTAAAAGTGGGGAACGAATTCAGAAATTGGAAGCGCAAAGGGACTTGGAGTCCTAGTTCAGGATTCTCTTAAAGTTAACTTGTAGGTTGACTTGGTAGTCAGGAAGACAAATGCAATCATTCATTTTGAGAGGATTAGAATACAAAAGCAGGGATGTACTGCTGAGGCTTTATAAAGAACAAAGAACAGTACAGCACAGGAAACAGGCCCTTCGGCCCTCCAAGCCTGTGCCACTCCTTGGTCCAACTAGACCAATCGTTTGTATCCCTCCAGTCCCAGGCTTCTCATGTGACTATCCAGGTAAGTCTTAAACGATGTCAGCGTGCCTGCCTCCACCACCCTACTTGGCAGCGCATTCCAGGCCCCCACCACCCTCTGTGTAAAAAACGTCCCTCTGATGTCTGAGTTATACTTCGCCCCTCTCAGCTTGAGCCCGTGACCCCTCGTGATCGTCACCTCCGACCTGGGAAAAAGCTTCCCACTGTTCACCCTATCTATACCCTTCATAATCTTGTATACCTCTATTAGATCTCCCCTCATTCTCCGTCTTTCCAAGGAGAACAACCCCAGTCTACCCAAACTCTCCTCATAGCTAAGACCCTCCATACCAGGCAACATCCTGGTAAACCTTCTCTGCACTCTCTCCAATGCCTCCACGTCCTTCTGGTAGTGCGGCGACCAGAACTGGACGCAGTACTCCAAATGTGGCCTAACCAGCGTTCTATACAGCTGCATCATCAGACTCCAGCTTTTATACTCTATACCCCGTCCTATAAAGGCAAGCATACCATATGCCTTCTTCACCACCTTCTCCACCTGTGTTGCCACCTTCAAGGATTTGTGGACTTGCACACCTAGGTCCCTCTGTGTTTCTATACTCCTGATGACTCTGCCATTTATTGTATAACTCCTCCCTACATTATTTCTTCCAAAATGCATCACTTCGCATTTATCTGGATTAAATTCCATCTGCCACCTCTCCGCCCAATTTTCCAGCCGATCTATATCCTGCTGTATTGCCCGACAATGCTCTTCGCTATCCGCAATTCCAGCCATCTTCGTGTCATCCGCAAACTTGCTGATTACACCAGTTACACCTTCTTCCAAATCATTTATATATATCACAAATAGCAGAGGTCCCAGTACAGAGCCCTGCGGAACACCACTGGTCACAGACTTCCAGCCGGAAAAAGACCCTTCGACCACTACCCTCTGTCTCCTATGGCCAAGCCAGTTCTCCACCCATCGAGCCACTTCTCCTTGTATCCCATGAGCCTTAACCTTCTTAACCAACCTGCCATGTGGGACTTTGTCAAATGCCTTACTGAAATCCATATAGACGACATCCACGGCCCTTCCTTCATCAACCGTTTTTGTCACTTCCTCAAAAACTCCACCAAATTTGTAAGGCACGACCTCCCTCTTACAAAACCATGCTGTCTGTCACTAATGAGATTGTTCCGTTCTAAATGCACATACATCCTGTCTCTAAGAATCCTCTCCAACAACTTCCCTACCACGGTTCTAGTCAGACCATATTTGGAATATTGTGAGCAATTCTGGGCCTCATATCTAAGGAAGAATGTGCTGGCATTGGAGAGGGTCCAGAGGAGGTTCACGAAAATGATCCAGGAATGAAAAACTTGACATAGGAGTAGTATTTGAGGACTGAGTCTGTGCTTGATGGAGTTGAGAAGGATGAGAGAGATCTCATTGAAACTTACAGAATGCTGAAAGGCTGGATAGAGTGAACAGGGGAAAGATGTTTCCATTAGTATGCAAGAGTAGGATCCAAGGACACAGCCTCAGAGTAAAAGGATGACCCTTTAGAACTGAGAATAGGAGGAATTTCTACAGCCAGAAGTTGGTGAATCTATGAAATTCATTGCCACAGACGGCATCAATTTCCTCTGAAATTATTTGACAAACAAGAACTCTCAAACTCCGAGTTCAACCCGATTCTGAAGCAAATAGAATTGAGAGTCCCCATTTCAGCAAAACAATTTCAAATTCTCTCTAGTCTCACATCAGGCCTAGACTCCAGATTTGGGCTGCATTTGTTTCATTCACTTTTCTTTACACTTGATGCTTTTACACTACAATTATGCAAAGACAAATCAATTTAGACTTCAGGTCAACACCTTTTCACAAATATTATGGAATGAAAATGTGTTAATTGAGATCACAAGAAAGACTCACTTTTCTGATGCAGATTTCATTACGAATATAACAGACGTTGTGCAACTTGGATGCAAAAGAAAGTGGTTTGCCATTTCACCAAAAAAGTTATAACATGTAGAACATTTCTTAGTCTATTACTGCTGATAGGATATCACATACCAACATTTGCATGTAATGTCCTTTCAATACATAATCTGGACTGCACAATAGAACAAAAATTTGAAAAAGGACTATAGTGACAGTGCTTTTATGCAATTCAAATCACTCCCCAAGCATCTTAAGTACTATGGTTAATCTGCTGCCAGTCTGTCTGCGGGGTGTGGCTGTTTTAGTATTCACTTTCATACCCGAGTCAAAAGACACAAAACATGGACAAACTACTACTATGTATAGTGAATTATTGCACATGTATCATCTGAGGGGGAAAAAAGAAAGATTCAAGGTGAATAACTGAAGTCCTACTTACCTTTTAACTGGATTGCAAATTTATACAACAAATTAAAATGGACTGTTTAAAAAAGGGGGAAAACACTTACTCTTTTTGCCTCCTCGATTTGTTTTCAAAAAGTTCATTGAGGCAAATGGCTACCTGACCCAGGAATTTGTCCAGCCCGACCAGTGAACGGTGCATGACAATCAGGTGGAGGATGTACTTCTCCGGGGTTCCCTGCAGCAGCAGCCCAGGAAACTCGAAGGACACCTCCTCCTTCCATGTCGGGCACAAGGTCTTCTCCGCCACCGAGGTGGAATATTTCTCCTTGCCCAGCTGGATGATGGTGTACGTGTCGTTGGTGCCGCTTTTGCCTTTGGGGTTGAGATCCCGGGCTTGCATGACAGTCACTTGGACATGGGTAGGGAACCATGTTTGCGACTGCTCCGCCAGCATCATCTGTCTGTTTCTCTCTCTCTCTCTATTTTTGGTTCAATTATCTCATTTGTAAACTCGGCGTACGTTCAAACTCAAGGCTGTCTTGGCCTGGTCGGCGTTCACATTCCCCCTCGCCGCCGGGGCATAAAAGGCCGAAACGTGAGGAGAAGCCCCGTCTCTCCCATCCTCGCCGCGTCCTGATTGGGGAGGGGAAAGGTCAGAGGTGAGAGTTGAACCCCCCCTCCTCCCTCCCCGTTACCCATAGCAACGCACTTGGCTTCGGGAACACAAGAGGATTTGTCCTGGCTGCCAACACGCGAGGCCTGCCCGCATTTCAAACCCTTCTGCCAGAGGTAAGCAGAGTATTTACACTGACAGAATAATAAAATGTGCTATGCAGGGAAACCTGGTGTAGAGGAGAGCTGGCTGAATGGAATTAGGGATGCGCATTCAACATTATCAAGTAAACCCGAGGGGTAACGGAGATTGAAAATCCCATTTTTGCACAGAGGAAGCTGTCTTTACTTTTTAAGAATGCTGGAATGCATTAAAATCGGATCTGTTTTACTTATATATAAATATATGGGTGCTCCTTAACCAATTACTCCCCACCTCCTAATCCTATAGCTCCAACTCAGCTCTGAGGGTAATTAGATATTTACTGGTTGGAGCCCCTTTTTTGCAGGCAAATTCTCACTGGTAACATCACACAGCACCTTAATATGGGGTGAGATCAACCTCAAGCAGGTTAGAAAGTTGCACTTTTAAATTGACAATCCATATTATGGCATCTCAGTGTAAATAGAGGAAAATTTTGAATAAAGGAGCACTTATGATTGCTAGATTCTTTTGAGCAAAATTCTCAATTTTCATTTCGGATAATGATAACGTATTGGAGTATGTAACTGTGCCACAATTTGTCATTCTTTTCATAAGAAAAGACATATTTCTCAAAATTGTGATATTTTATGCGTATGGAGGATCTCTAATTATTTGTAATGGAGAATGTACCATTTCTTCCAACATTAAAGCTGAGTAACATCCAATTATTGTCTGTAAACATAAAATAATAATCATAACGTACTTGTGTTATAACAGAAAGCTGGCATTTATATAGAATAGAATAGAAACCCTACAGTGCAGAAGGAGGCCATTCGGCCCATCGAGTCTGCACCGACCACAATCCCACCCAGGCCCTACCCCCACATATTTTACCTGCTAATCCCTCTAACCTACGCATCTCAGGGGCAATTTTAACCTGGCTAATCAACCTAACCCGCACATCTTTGGACTTTGCACATATAGCACCTTTCATGATTTTAGGATGTCCCACAATTAATGAAATAGTTTTGAAGTATAGCAATATTGTAATGTAAGAAACACAAATATTGTTTGTACAGATAAATCAATAGTTACAAAATACTATGAAAAGTACTTAAAGCTAAAGTACTTATAGCTTAAAAATGACATCCCAAAGTTGCAGTCAATCAAGTATTCTTGAAGTGTAGTCACTGTTGTAATACAGTCTGTTTGCACACAGCAAGCTCAAATGTGATAATAACCAGACGATCTGTTTCTGTAAAATGGATTGAGGGGTGAATGTTGATCAGGTCACTGGTCATAACTTCCCCCCCTTCTTTGAAAATAGAATCATGGGATCTTTTATGTCCAATCAAGAGGGGAGAAAGAACCTCAGTTTAGTTTATCATCAGAAAGGCAGCACCTACTTAGTACTGTACTGGAGTATTAATCTAGAATTGTATGCTCAATTTTCTGGAATGGGTCTTGAGCCCTGACTTTATGACTGCTGGCTCAGAAGTGAGAGTGTTACCAATTTATCCATGCCTGACTGCTGCAGTAAATAGGATATTGGACTAATGGCACAACTATCCATTACATACAAAACATAGTTTTATTGATAACAATCTTGTTTAGTGCCATGGGACATTGTGTTATTTTAAAGGCAATATGCAAATACATCATATATTTGAAAGACACTATGTAAATACATAATATAAACAAAAAGTACTGAAATACTTAGCATTTTAGGCAGCATCTGTGATGAGAAATAAAGTTAATGGTTCAGGTCAATGACCTTTCATCACAGCAGGTTTTTGTTATGTTACTGCATATTGTTTTGTCAACAAAATTGTGTTTGTTGTAATCATATGTTGAATACCATTTTGTAGGTCTTAGTGAAGTCCTTATAATTTTAATAAGGTTAACTGCAGGTATTTATTACCTAAAAGAGCTGTGCACATATATATAATGAAGGTTTCAAGTTAGGAGCTGTCTCCATCCTTACTTGGCTCTATCTACTCTTAGATTACTGTATGTGTGGTACTGTAGTCAGTCCCACGTTAACTCTATGTGCCAGACCCTTATACTAGACCTCTTCCAAATCTTTACCCAATGTACTTTAACTTATTCTGGTTTACCCCATTGTTACATTGTTATTACTACCTCATCTCCCCCTGCAACTCTCTGGGTTCATAGGTTCAGGTGGTCTTATAACCCTTCCATATCTTGTTTGGACTATTTGTCGGGGGAGTGGTAGGCTCTGTTGTTGCAGGCAAACTGTTCATTTGGAGGTTGTTCTGGCATCTGGGTATCTTTTCATCCTTTTTTTTCATTCCTTGGTACTGAACTGTTCTTTGTCAATTCAGCAGTTGTAGTGATGGATAGATGTTGGTTTATCTGTTTTTTCTAGGGTGGACGAATGCTATCGTGTTTCCTCCTCTCATATGGAACACAAATAGAAGTTCACTTTTCAACAATGGAACCTTCATTCTCATTTGTTTCACAATTTTAGCCAAATGTTTGATTACTTTCTCCTTTTCCAGTCATTTTTTGAGCTTATTAATCTTTTCATTCAGTCAACAGCAACTCTGGTAAGTTGAATTGTTTTTGTTTCGTGTTATCTGCGGAACTCATATACATTTAGCAACTTTTTCTGACTACTCCTTTCAATTCATTTGTTAGATCTACAATCTGTTGTGTAGAATTCACCTTTTCTGCTTTTAAACTCTGGATTTCCTCTTCCATATTGCACATCTCATCCTTTATGTTGTTCAGATTTGGCCAAATTTCTAGATGTTCACAGTTTTGGCTGTTAATTCTGCTTTCAAGCAAGTGCTCTGATTCATCAGCAATCCCTTTTCATAGTCCCTGGAGTTTAAACGATGCTTATTAAAGACTTCTGACACTTGAAGTTCATCAAGTTCTAATTGAAGATCCATTTTGTAGAATATGTTCTTCCAAGTTAATTATTTAAGTATTTCAAGTCCCCATTCAAATGTTCTACTTCCTGTGAGTGACATTTCAGTGTTCTCATTAGTTCTTGTTTTTTCTTATCAAATGCAGCTTTTGTACATGATAGTTGATTCTCTCCACAGATCAGATTTTCCTTGGGTGAGTATAATTCCCCTTTGCTATTGTTTAAGCTTGCATTCTGTATATGTGCTTCTGCTAATTGTTTTTGGGATTCCTCACGTTTTTTTGTGAAGACTTCTGTTTTCTCTTGCCATTCTAGTTTCTTGATTTTCATCGTCCTGGAAATTTAATGTTTTTCCAAGTTTTCTTCTGTGAAGTTAGTGTACCTTTAAGAAATGTTTTTTTAAAATCATGTTCTCTGCAGTTGTAAGCAGACATTTTCAATTTTTTTTGTATTTCATTGTTGCCGAGTTGTCTGTAGGAGTCCTTTTATTGCTCCATCAGTGATTTAAATAGGGTTTTGTTTATTTTTACTCTGGGTTCTTTTGTGACCTTGCATTGATAGGAGGAAGACTGGTTGGTCATGTGTTTTGGACTTTATTTTTCCTTCCCAGTGAATTTAAAGTTTTTTTTTCTGTTTGGCTGGCTGCAGTTTGAGTTTATAAGAGACATCAAGCTGAAAAGAAGTGTTTCTCACTCCCTGGTTTTGAAAATTCTGCTGGTTAGCTGAAAGCAAGGCTCCTTGCCTTCCTGGAGTAGAAAATCTGCTGTTGGTGGCTTGACCAGAGAGTCTTTCTGGTGTTCTGGAAAGCTGTTTTGACTTCAAACTGTTCTGGGTGTATCGAGAGGGCTGCTAGAAGTTACAAGACTGAGAAGTCAGGGTTTCAATTCTCCAACCAAAGGACTCTATTCCAGTATCATGTGAGCATTAGTTTTTGCTGTGTTAAACCTATGGAAAGGGTTTTGTCTGTGGGAAGTTTTGTTTGATTGGAACATTTTAGATATATTTGTTAAGGGTTATACATTATCGTGGTTGTTTTGGTTTAATTTGTAATTGATAAAACTTATTGCTAATTTTCTTTCTATACATGTTAACTATGTTCTTAAATAAAATTTGTTTGATAAAAGCTCCATAGTGGGTCATTTGAATCATACCTGAGGTGAAACATATCATGCTTATCCTAGCCAAATTCAAAATGCAAAACTTATGATCCAGGCAGACTTCATTAAACACTTTGGAGTTTCTGACATGAATTATAACACTTCCAAATATCCAACCATTTTCTTCAGCTCTGTGGTCTCTTTCTTGTATCTCTGACACCTCAAAATTTTGTTTGTTCAGTCAGATCTTCAACAGCCTGGTTTATTGCCAATTTTAGTGTCTGATGTGTTTTCAAATGTATATACTCAGCTTGAGTCTTGAGTTTAAAATCTTTTAATTGAATTCTGATACGAACATTTCCCAACCTTATTTTCCTTTTGCAGGGCATGATGATTTTGGGTTTCATCAGAATACTTTCCTTCATTTACAGCCAGCTGCTCACTCTGCATTGTCATCTGTTGTTGCAGTTCAGGTAAGGTGTCAAGACTTCGGAAAGTATATATTTTTTAGACTTTGGGGAAGTTTCCTTCTCCCTTGATACCCTTGTGTGGTTTATTCGAGTATTGTCTTTTTTTCCTATCAGGGCATTACTGGGGTTTTTTGAACTTCTTTTCAAAATTTGTGCCCTATAATGCGAAGATTAATATATTCATCCAAAGCTTTTAATACTTCCTTGATTCTGGTTGAGGATTTATCAATGCACTACATTGGGATCACTTCATCAGCTAGTTCACCAAACCAATATAAAAAGGCATTAATCTAGACTTTATCTGACTTATCACTCACACTTGATACTCAAGTGTAATTTAAACATTCTCTTCTCTAGGGCACTCAATTCTCTGTTAGGTTTGGCCCTTAGATGAGTCCAAACTGATGTGGTAAGTTGGATTTTTGATCCATGGTTAAAAAGTAATAGGGTTTACACACTTATAATGTAGGTTCAGCTTTAAGGAGTTGCTAAAATTCAAGGTGGCATTACTATTTGTTTGAAGACAAAGAGTTTTCCTGTGCTTGGTGGTTTTGCCAGGCTCTCGCTGCAATGATGCTCGTGCTCAGAATAAATGTTAAACAGTGGCTACTTTGATCACTTATGTGCAGACTTCCCCATTTCAGTGCTGCACTCCTTGGCTTTTCCACAAGTTTCTCTGATGCTTCCTCAGCAAATTCCACTCTTCTGACAGATTCAAAATCCTCATTTTTTTACCGCCCACCCAAGACCATAAAGGTTTTCTCACCAAGATATTCTTACTGCTTTCCTCTCTTCGCCTTTGTACGGAGTAACTTCTCATCTTCAGTAATTTCAACCTCCGTCCCAGTTTATCATGCTCCCCCTTCCTCTGAGTTCACTTCCCTCTTAGCCTCCCTAAAAGTCACCCTTTATGTAAACTCCCCAATTCATATTCACAGCCACACCCTTGATCTTACCATCATATCAACCACAGATAAGGCCATTTATGGTCACTTCCTTGTATCACTCTCTGCCTTTCAATGCCCTTAATCTACTTCCTTCTTTGGCTGCCCCTGGAAAAACCTACATCCCAATTCACTTACAACTGTACTTGCAAATTTTAAAAAAAATTATTCGTGGGACATGGGCGTCGCTGGCTGGCCAGAATTTATTTCCCATCCCTAGTTGCCCTTGAGTAGGTGGTGGTGAGCTGCCTTCTTGAATCACTGCAGTCCACGTGCTGTGGGAGAACCAACAATGCCATTAGGGAGGGAATTCCAGGATTTTGACCCAGTGACTGCGAAGGAATGGCAATATATTTCCAAGTCAGGATGCTGAGTGGCTTGGAGGGGAACTTGCAGGTGGTGGTGTTTCCATGTATCTGCTGCCCTTGTCCTTCTTGATGGAAGTGGTCGTGGGTTTGGAAGGTGATGTCTCAGGATCTTTGGTGAATTGCTGCAGGCTCCAAAATCCCAACTGTTTAACATTTGGTCCTCTGTTCACTGCATTTCTGTAGCTACTGATTTTCTCAGCCAAATCCTCCTTCTACCTTTGCCGCCATAGCCCTATTATTCTCTCTATCATCCCAACCATTATGCCTGGCATGGCCCTCATTTGTGCTCCTTTAAGTCACAGACTTGAACGGATATAGTGGACAACTGGTTTAGCCATTCAACAACAATGTAAAAATAATCCCTGCTTCTTTTCTATACACCTGAAGAAGGGGCTCAGAGCCTCGAAAGCTTGTGTGGCTTTTGCTACCAAATAAACCTGTTGGACTTTAACCTGGTGTTGTTAAACTTCTTACTGTCTTTTCTATACTGCAGAAAATTCAACTTAAATCCAGTCAGCTGTCTCTTTCATCTTCTCCCCCAACAACAATTATAAAAGGCTCAGGGACTCCTTTGTCACTAAGATCGAGACCATCCCATCAGTTGCCTTTGGCACTTCCCTCCCTTCCCCTGCCCATCGGGCCAAACTTCTGCGAAAGGTTCTCCTGCTATACCCTCCCTTACTCCAGAATTTGAATTATTCTATCGTTTCTTTCAGATTTCCCTTCATGCCCTCTCCATGCTCATCTTGTTCACCTCCTGCACCCTCAATCCTATTCCCACTAAATTCTTCCTATCCAATTTCCCTTCCTAGTTCCCATGTTAGCTGTTATTATTAATGGTTCTTTCTCTTTCTCTTTCAAATCTGCTATCACATTCCTCTCTTCAAAAAATCCAACCCTGCAGTCCGTGCAAACAACTGCCCCCAAGCCCTTCCAAACTACTGCCTCTTTCCTCTCCAAAGCTGTTGAAGGTGTTCTTATTCCATGCCCATTTTTCTTGGAACTCCATATTTGAATTCCTCCAATAAGTTTTCTGTCCCTACTACAGTGCCAAAACTGCTCCTATCAAAGTCACAAACAGCACCCTATGTTTCGAGGCTATGCAAGGTTGAGGGGTCCCTCCTTGTCTCTCTTGTCTGCCTGCTGCATTTGAACTGGTTGATCACACTTCCATCCTCCATCACCTTTCCATCATCTTTCAGCTGGATGGAACTGCACCTGCCTAGTTCCATTGCTATGTATTTAATCATGGCCAGAAAATCACCTGAAATTGCTTCACTTCCTGTTCCTGCTTCGTTGCCTCTGCTGCCCCTCAAAGAGCTTTATTTGCCCCAACGCCCGCCAATTTCTCATTGACATGTTGCCCTTGATGATATCATCCAAAAACACAGCTTAGTTTTCACATTGTTATGTCCACTGGACTTTTTAAGACAGTTATGCTTTAAACTGTCTCTTTTAATTCAAGGTAAAAAAAAATAGAATGTCCTGGAATGGGAGGATGATGTGATTTTGTGCTGAACTCCTCTACCCAGTGATAATTCCATGTGACCTGATTACAATGGGGCAGGGGCCACAAGTCAAACCTTATTCACAGTCAGATGTGAGCTTTAACACCTGGACACAAAGGAAAATGCAGCTGGTCTTACTGCTGAAGACTCACAGGGTCTTGGAGTCAATCAGATCAAAAACAAATATGCTGTTCCAGGCAGAAGAAAAGGAGTGCTTTTGGGTTAACTGCCAAGCAGGTTGCTGTGAGGATGGAATCCTAATTTGAAGGAACAAAGCTTGTTGTATGGAGAGCTGAGGACCAACGAATCACCTAGAATCATAGAATCCCTACAGAGCAGAAAGAGGCCATTTGGCCCATTGAGTCTGTACTGACCACAATCCCACCCAGGCCCTATTCCCGTAACCACACATATTTACTCTGCTTATCCCCCTGACACTAGGGTCAATTTAGCATGGCCAATCCACGTAACCCGCACATCCTTGGACTGTGGGAGGAAACCCACCCGGCTACGGGGAGAATGTGCAAACTCCACACAGACAGTGACCTGAGGCCAAAATTGAACCCAGGTCCCTGGCGCTGTGAGGTAGCAGTGCTAACCACTGTGCCACCGTGCAGCCCACTGCTACTTTGCTGCCCATCTGTGAGTGCCTTGCTGCTAATGTCCATTCAAGCATGCTCAGGAGATTGAATGAAGATGCCTTTGTTTAAAGGGGCACTGGAAGATTTACCCAGATCAGGGAGGGAGCAGAGCACCTGTTGAATCAACAGGAAACATTTGAGACTTTAAATAGAAGCCTATGTATCTGCAGAAAATGAGCCATAAGGTGTAAATCTGACATGTGGTTTTGGGTGTTTTAAGAAATTACTGGAGAACACCTTTCCTTGGGTGTAGTGCAGTAGTTGCATACTAAGCAACATTAGTCTGAGTTGATTTTAGTTTGTTAGTTACAGTAAGAATCTTAAAATGTGAAATTTTGTTGTGTGACCTCTAAGGAGATTGTAACAAGATATATGTTGATGACATCCAGCTCTACCTCACTACCCCTCTATCAACTCCTCCACTGTCTCTAAATTGTCAATAAAATCATCTCCAATTCTTCTAAATTCCAACGTTAAGCGCCCAAGAGAAAATGACCAAAATGACTGTCACATTGATTGCTATTATCAGTGCTTCCTCTTTGCCAAGCACTACTCCACCAACCACTCTCACTCCCACTCTGACACAACACCTAGCACAGCTCTGTTACTACCTTACTGGTGAGTCAAAGAAGCTGATTTTAACTGAGTAAGTGGGTAGGTTTTCAGTAATTTAGAATCTTGCCCAATGTCTGCAAAGGCATTGCTGGTCCTTCTGAGATCTAAATGTGCTGCATACTTTTCCTCTTCCTTCAAGTTTGGGTGGCACAGTGGTTAGCACAGCTGTTTCTCAGCGCCGGGGATCCGGGTTCGATTTCCAGCTTGAGTCACTGTCTGTGTGGAGTTTGTACATTCTCCCAGTGTCTGCGTGGGTTCCTTCCGGATGCTCCGGTTTCCTCCCACAGTCCAAAGATGTGCGAGTCAGGTTGATTGGCCATGCTAAATTGCCCCTTAGTGTCAGGGGGCTAGTTAGGGTAAATGCATGGGGTTATGGGGATAGGGCCTGGGTGGGATTGTGGTTGGTGCAGACTCTATGGGCCAAATGGCCTCCTTCTGCACTGTAGGATTCTATGACACATACAGAGCAATTTCAAATGGGACAAGCCCTGTACTATAAGGGGGAAGGTGTGAACACAAGCTCCCCTTGTTGGCAGCCTCTGCTCATAATGCTTCATTATGCATGCTTGACTGAGAGTCCAGACTTCCAATATTTGTTGAACAGGTACATTGAAGGGAGAATATTGCTAGATTGATACATTTACAAGCTTTTTTCCAGAGATCTATTATGTCAATGGCTCAATGTTTATTTATTCAAGATAGAGGTGTCAATTTTTTGTTATTGAAGTGGTGTGGAAGTGTTACGAGTTTGCATAGAAAGTATGAGGAACCATGGGTTGTGGGTGAGGGGTGAGGACTCGAGGGCCTATTATTTAACAAAGCACTGGCATAAAGTTCCAGAGAACTAAATGCCCCCTCCAGAGGTGAATGCACTGATGTGGGTAATTTCCCAATTTGAGCTTCCTGCCTTGATGGTGAAAATCTGGCCCTATATTTAGTTTTCTTTTCTTGCACACTCCTTCAGGTTTGCACTGAAAATTAATTCCTGCCAGGCTACAAATGTCTCATTGGTTTAAAATGCTGTATTATTAAAATGTGTTTAACATATTTTGAGAAATCCTGATGGCCTGAAAGGCACTATATAAATGCAAGTCGAGACTATTGACTATTTTACTTTGTTTATTGTCAGCATTTAGCAACAATTCAAATGCAGTGGAATGCATAATCTCTCCCACCCTTCTTTTTTAACACCTTGCCTGACAGCCAAGCTAAGTCACTCAACCACAACAGGCAATCATCAGTGATAAGTATTCCTGGAAGTCAAAGTAATTTCTGATTGGGAGTCAAACATTTAGTGCTTGAATGATGGTGCCAACCTGTCCTGTCACAACAGCTGAAAACAACACACAGATAGTAAAGGTAAAAAAAATGCAGTGAAATTATAAATGTTTAAAGAACATCAGAAAGGATTCAATCAAAATTTATAGTACTGAAAAGCCAGAGGATAATAGTTAGACCTAGGCTGATGTGGCTGAATAAGAAGGTAAATACAAGCATAAAGGGACAGGCAAAAGTGCTTTAATCAACGTAAAGAAGCAGGAAGGGGGTGAACAAGGTTTGACTTAAATATTAGCAGCACTCAAGGATTACTAAAATAGAAATCTGGAAAGAAAATAAGAAATTAGAAAGGAAAATTGCAATGGTTTATCAAGGGGAATAAGAAGTTTTTCAGTTTATGTTCACAGAAGGCAGAGGATTAGAGAACACTTTGGGCCTCTAAAGGATAAGACTGACAGATTAGTCGTAGAGGATAAGGGCATGGATGCATTTTTAAATGTGTTCTTCACTTCAGTTCGGTTTTCGCAAGAGAGGATTCCTGATCCCATAAATAAGATGACTGGGAGAGCTGGGACTGTTTAGTGAAGATAGATATTAGTAGGGGTAGTATTATTAAGGAATTGGAGGCCTGACTGCGTACATCTGGGAATTCTTGAGCAAGCATAGGAAGAAATAGCGGAAGCTTTGGCAGAAATCTTTTTTAGCTCCTTGAGAGCAGGTATAGCACCAAGGAAGAAGGTGATGTGGTTCTGACTGTTGAGATTTACACAATAATATTCTTTTTAATGAAAGCTAGCATGGATTTAGGAGGCATCACTAAGCTGAGAGTGGTGGAGAGGCAGTAGATGTAACATAATCTAGAAGACCAAAAAGTATTTGAAATAGTGCATTAAAAGTTACAAAGATTACAATTTGAGGAATCAAAAATTGACTAAACAATTAAAAATAGAAGATGGATGCAGTTGTTACAATGGTTGGAAAGAAATAATCATTCACAGGAATGGCATTTAGGCAACTGCTCTACAGAATGAAGATGGAAAAAAGATTTGTGAAAGTGGAAAACAAAATCATGATTGTCTTCATTTTGTGATACCGTGAACATCTGTGTTACGAGTGTAGAAGTATCCAAAGGCATTGAACTGATTGTATAGAATTTTGTGGGGTCAAGTTATTTGAATAATTGGTATAAACTCCCAATTATACAGCTTTGTCCTTGTACTGGGAGCTAGCCTAATTGGGGGCCTTGGGAATAGATCCCCTATGTTTCTTTAAAATAATGGCATAGAATCTTTTTCGTCCCCCCAAACAGGCAGATGAAGCTTCGGTTTAACACCTCTGGGTGTGTTTAATCCAGCCCATCACAGTGTTAAACATGGTGACTGGGCCCACTAATTTTGGGAGAGATCCCTCTTCAGTCCCCTGGCAGTGGCAAAACCTCCCTTGACGTAGGCTGAGGGTAGAGGGGCTGACGTGGGATTCCCAGCCACTGGCAGTGGGATATCAATTAAGCTAATTAATGAGCCAATTCATACCCCTGCAATTTAATGGTGGCTCAGGGATTGAATAGTGGCTTTCCCACGCCCTCGGAAAGCACCCAGGAAACCTGTTGGATTTACTAGTGACCTCCCCTTGTAGGCAGGACTCTGTGCCTGATTCAGGAACCCCGCATTGGAGATAGAGCTGGCGGATGAGGCCATCACTCTGCCTTTACCTCCATCTCTCTCCGACGACCCCAATCCTGCTTTCACTCACCTTTGGTCTGGGGTCCCACAGTGATCTTGGACCTCTGATGGATGCATTGCTACCTGCAGCTAAGCTCCTGCTGGCTTTGGCTGGAGGCCTTCAGCTCCCATGGGTGGAACTCCTGCTGCCGGGTCTTCTATCAGGGAGAAGGTCCAATGGTGACCACTTAAGTTCCATCAGGCCTCTCCTACAGAGCGGGTAGGCAACTACCCCCTGGCCACCTGATAAAGTCCTGCTCTCGTTTGAAAGAAGACACGAAGTGTTGCATTTTTTTCTGTAATGCATCAGAGTTTCAGCTTGACTTTTGTGCTTTATCCCTTGGAGTGGAACTTGATCCTTGTGAGTTCAGAAGTGAAAGTGCTACCAACTGAGCCATGCCTGACACATAGTGAAAGGAAAGACAGTGGGGAAACAGCAGTTGTGAGAAAGTGCTAGAGAGGTGCAACATGAATGGGTGTGAGGACTCCAGTCCCAGAGGACAACGCTGTCCTGTCAGGTGGCTGTAGCTAAGTTCAATGGACTGTATTGTCCATATTGGCTATACTGTTGGCAATTCTTCAGCTTGAGAAAAATTCTATGCCCTGTTATGCCCCCATTCCATAGAAAAATGTTTTTGTAAACAAGAGCTCAATAACTTTCCACTGAGAGCAGACTGACTTAGGAGGGCAGCTCTTCTTTGGCCTGGACCTACATTTCCAATAGTTTCGTGATACAGCGGTTTATCTTTCGTACTAAAGAAGGATAATGTGAACCAGGAAATGTGGGACCAGGGAAAAGAAGTACATTCATCATACCTGAGCTACAATTGCACTTGCCTTTCTTTTCCCCTTAAGAACTGTTCTCTCACCTTCAAATATACAATCACGATTGGTGTCCCCAAATTAATTCCTGACCTGCTCACTTTGATTGCAGCAAATAAAACAGCTGCTGGACTATCGCAAGACTATTGGTTTAAAAAAAATGGATTTTCAAATAAATGTATTAAACTGCAAAGCTTACAGGCTGAAACAACAATTAATGAAAATGCATAAGCCATATTTTAAAAATTTTGACTTTTCAGTCAACAATAAAAAGTGATACTAACATACAAAATCAATTTTTACTGAGGTCATTCACATAATGTATTGCCCATTTCAAGTTTGCATTTATATACCATCTGCCATATCCGCAGGATGCCCCAATATACTTTACAGCCAATTAATATTTTCCAAAGTGTTGTCCTCAAAGTTATGTAACTCCCAGGACTTTTTGTTATCTTTGCACAGGTGTGACAGGTAACTGCAATGTTATTTACAATCTTGTTATTAGTGAAGTGATCAATCATGACAATTTAGTCTTGTCAGCAAAGTTGAAGCCCATAAAAGGGACAGTGACAAAGTTGGAACAGGAAACTTGAGTGGTGATGAATTTCTTGTTGTTGGAGGAAGGTGTATAGTGGGGTTTCCCAAGGGTTGGTGTTCAGACCACTGCTTTTCTTGATCTCCAAAAATGATCAAGACTTGCAGGAAACAATTTCAAAATTTGTAGATCACACAAAATTTGGAAGTATTATGATCTGTAAGGAGGATAGCGTTAGGTTTGAAGAGGACATGGTCAGACTTGTGTAATGAAGGGACAACATGGAAGCTGAAAATCTAAAGAAGAGTGAAATGGTGCATTTTGGGTAGGAAGAATGAGGGAAGGCAATATGAAAAAAAATATACAATTCTAAAGGGGTTGCAGGAGCCGAGGGATATGGAGGCATATGCGCACAGATTATTGAAGGTCGTAGGACAGATTGAGAAAACAGTTCATAAGACATTTGTGATCCAGAACTTTATAAGTACAAAAACAAGGAAATGTTGGGAACCTTTTATAGTATACTGTGTTCAGTTCAGGGAATCTCACTTTAGAAAGGGTGTGGAGCCGTTGCAAAAAAGATTTATGCGAATTGTTCCAGAGATGAGTGATTTCAGCTATTGAAGCAGGACTGTTCTCTTTAAAGAAGAGAAGGTTGAGAGGAGATTTGATAGAGGTGGCTCGACAGAGTAAATAGGGAGACACTGTTCCTATTGGCAGAAGGTTCAAATAACCAGAGGACACTGATTTAAGGTGATTGATAAAATAAACAGTGGCAGCATGATGAAAAGCTTTTATGCAGCATATGGTTAGGAGCTGGAATGGACCGTGCGAGAGTGTGGTGGAGACAGATTCAATCATAGCTTTCCAAAGGGAATTGGTTAAGTGTCTGAAGAGAAGAAATTTGCAGGGCGTCAAGAAAAAGACAAGAGTGTCGGTCTAGTTGAGTCGCTCTTACAGAGAGCTAGCATGGACACAAGGGGATAATTGACCGCCTTCTATCCTGTAACCATTCTGGTTAATAAGACCATAATAAAGGAAACAAAGCACTAAAATTAAGTTCTGGAAGGAGAGAATTGAGAAGTAGAGAAGTTAAGCTCACCTTGTGTCAAACTTTGGTTAGACTACACTTGGAGTACTATATACAGTTCTGGTTGCAGTATTATAAAAAGATATAGAGATGGAGAGGGTGTAAAAAAAATGATTTAGAAGGATGATACCAGAACTCTGAGGTTACACCTGTAGGAGTGGATGAACAGGCTCTGTCTCTTTTCTCTTGAAAACTGAAGGCTGAGGCGTGATGTAATAGAGTTATTAAAATTATGAAAGGTTTTGATAGTGTAGATATCGTGTGTTTCCATTTGTGGGGAAGAGCAAAATGAGAGGCATCAATATAAGAGTCGTGGAAAAATCAAATAGGGAATTCAGAAGAAACTGAGTGGCGAGAATGATGAACTCACTGCCACAGGAAGTAGTTGCGATGAACGTTATAGATACATTTAAGGAGAATCTAAATAAGCACGTGAGGAAGAAGAGATTAGAGGGTTATGCTGATAAAGTTATACAAGGAAGGATGGGAAAGGCACAGTGGAGCATAAATACTGCCATGGACTAGTTCGGCGAAATGGCCTGTATCTGTGTTGTATATTCAGTGCAATTTTATGTTTGCCTCACTTCCAAATCGGAGAATAATTTGTTTTAACCAGTAGCATGAAACTGCAGAACAGCTTAATGTTCACATTATTAAAGTCAATTGTTTGACCAGGTGAATCTGTGACATATTCATCATCCATGTTCCTTTATTTTGGGGAGCCTACAGTGAATAACACATCATAGATTCAAAAAAATGTTTGATGAACCTGTTTTGCTGGAATATGTAAAGAAGTTTCAATTTGAAATGAAGAAACATTGTGGAGAGTGGTGTTTAGATTAGTGATTAGGATTTTACCTGCTATATACAGGAGCTGCAGTTTTGCTGGCTGGTGACTATCTCTGTTGGAGCCACAGAGGGCTAGAATATATCCATGAACTCTTGCCTTTCCAGACGTTTTTGCAGGAAAAGTTTGTTCGTGTTGCCAGATGTACTTCCTATCGTTGAATTGAGCATTCTACTTGCAATGAAGAAGCCTGAAGAATTAATGCTGTGTTTTTTCTTCAGTCAGCTGGGTGTCCAATAATACATGGCATCAACATTATGCTTACAAATCTCTCTAGACCAGGCTGCTGAGAAATATGGCACCCACCTGGTTTTATTTGACTAATATGGAGTGCACGCTCTTTCACCATAGAAGCACATCCCACTTATCCAAATCCAACCAACAGTTTTGGTATAAAAACAAAAATGCTGGAAGAACCCAGCAGGTCAGGCAGCATCTGTGGAGAGATGATCTTCAATGATCTTTCATCAAAATAGTTCTGAAAGTACTGAATATATTGAAGAAATATTTTGAAAATATATCAGAAACATGTTATGTTATAAATATACTTGACATCCATGCAAAATATCTGAAACTAAGTTTGAAGGTCTCTGATCCGAATGACAAGTCCATCCCTCCATGTTTGTCATTGTGACAGTGTCTTGGATTATTGACTCGGTTCTGAACTTATGTCTTTGGGTGCTATACCTGAATATACATAAAGTGATGTTGAAGAACCAGCTGAATCACAAAAGGTGTGTGAGGAGGAACAAATGAAGATGGCAGAGGAGGATCAAGCAGGAACATGATACTGTTAATGACCTCCTTTACTTTTAGAAACAAAGCAGTTTGATTGATGAAACTAGTGAAAGGAACTGCAAGTGCTTGAAGTGAAGGGAGATAAAAATATTGAATGATACATAGCTTAGATGTCTGGTACATGTTGGACATCACGTTGGATGATAATGCAAGTGATCCATTGTTAAGCTAGAGGGAGCTAAGGTAGAGAATTTAAGAATTCTGTGGCCTTTGTTTCTACGTTAAATTTGGTGGCTACAATCTCTCGTAGAAGTGCCTTATAAAACGTAAGAGCTTGCATTATAATTTATCTCATTTATTTTTGTTTCAGTTGCATAATTGCAATTTCCTCACGACTGAGTGACTGCTTCTTTGTTCATGATGGCATCGAAGACAAAATTACAGAAGCTTAAACCATTGGATTCGAATGTGATACTTGGGGCAATATCACCAGGTAAGGAAAATTAAGGAAATCACATATGCAAGCTTCAAAATACAGATATCAATCAGTATCAGTTAAGTTCGTGGCATGCTGAACTCAATCTCTGTGTGGTTATTAGAAGGAAAAATGGCCTATTCTGCCTCGGGTTCAGTATTGAAACATGAAAGGAGCAGTGTTCATTGATTTCAAAAAATCTAATTAAAACAAAAGTATTGTATATTTAGAAACAAATTTAGAAATTGAGTAGCACTCTGTCAGGGACACCAATTTGCACGTGAATAGGGCACGCATACTGCAGCTGTGTATTCCTGCCCACCTGAAACCTGATTTTTCTTATCAGGCAACACATGGTACAGTGCCAGATACAATAAGCTCACTATTCATTCTTCCAGCCTAGCTGACCCGCAGACAGGATAGAGGGAGGTAGGCTTGACTGCAACAAGGAATTGATTATCTTGTTGCAATAATTAAAAATATTTTCATAGTTGCTTCAGGGAAACATAAATCTACATTAATTTTGCAATAGAAAAATAATATATGCAGCTCCTTTTATAACATTTTGTAACCGTTGTATAACTCTTTATACCTTTTATGTTGCAAAATGTTGTTAGCCAAGGCCATACGTTTTTTTAAAAAAAGCTGCTTTCAACAGGTGGGTGACCGATCTGATCGACTAGTGAATAAATTCATTGCCAAAGCATGAATTCATATGTTCTCACACACTGAAGGTTTCTTGTGTAAACATTTCAATAAGTGTCTTACACAACTCACTGTACATATCAGGGAATAAATGAACTTCTATTATATTTATAGAGCTGTTGTTTATCTCCACTAGGTGCTGATTCTGCTGTTTAATGATCCAACAACCTTTCATGACATTGATCTCGCCGAACCATCTTTGAAAAGTTTTTCTGATTAAGTTTTACCTTCTAGCACATAAAACACCCCTGTTTGTTAAGTAGTGCTTTCACCAGCTGGCAGGAAAAAGCAGAGGCCTGAGGAAAAGTTGCCTTCTCGTGCCCAATTATCCAAGAGCTCTTCCATTCTTTATCATAAAATAACTTCAGTACGAATATTGGGAAAGAAATGTGTGGAAAGAGAGAAGATAAAGCTCTTTGCAAGTCATGTTTTTAGTTACTGCTGTCTTGCATAGCTCCACAGTGGGAGAAAAGAGAAGTCAAAAGTCAGTAACACACCAAAAGCTAAGTGTCCTTCCAAGTCAGCAGTTTTTGATTCGTGACATTTATGGCTTCTGCCATTTTCAACCTCCCTTGTTGTTGCAGTGACGGTCAGTTTCCAGTTTCTGTAGTAAATTCCCATACATTGTAGTTCTAGTTAGGGCATAGTGCTCTCACTTGCGCTATGGAATTGGCTAGGGTTGAATAATGTAGCCTATAATATTAGTTTGACATCACCTTTTACTTTCAGAGTGGAGAATGAGGATTTCCGTGGGATAAAATCATGCAGTGCAACACTAATAAACAAATGCTTAGTACAGTCATTTGACATTCCTCTTTGCCATCTTAATGGATGTTACATGCTAAACCAACGGTGTCCAGGTTTATCTGAATCTGAATGTGAGGATGTGTGACCACAGTAAGAAGTCTCACAACACCAGGTTAAAGTCCAACAGGTTTATTTGGTAGCAAATACCATAAGCTTTCGGAGCGCTGCTCCTTCGTCAGATGGAGTGGAAATGTGCTCTCAAACAGTGCACAGAGACACAAAATCAAGTTACAGAATACTGATTAGAATGCGAATCCCTAAAGCCAGCCAGGTCTTAAAGGTACAGACAATGTGGGTGGAGGGAGCATTAAACACAGGTTAAAGAGATGTGTACTGTCTCCAGACAGAACAGCTAGTGAGATTCTGCAAGCCCAGGAGGCAGGTTGTGGGGGTGACTGATAATGTGACATAAATCCAACATCCCGGTTTAGGCCGTCCTCATGTGTGCGGAACTTGGCTATCAGTTTCTGCTCAGCGACTCTGCGCTGTCGTGTGTCGTGAAGGCCGCCTTGGAGAACGCTTACCTGAAGATCCAAGGCTGAATGCCGGTAACTGCTGAAGTGCTCCCCCACAGGAAGAGAACAGTCTTGCCTGGTGATTGTCGAGCGGTGTTCATTTATCCGTTGTCGTAGCGTCTGCATGGTTTCCCCAATGTACCATGCCTCGGGACATCCTTTCCTGCAGCGTATCAGGTAGACAATGTTGGCCGAGTTGCAAGAGTAGGTACCGTGTACCTGGTAGATGGTGTTCTCACGTGAGATGATGGCATCTGGGTCGATGATCCGGCACGTCTTGCAGAGGTTGCTGTTGCAGAGTTGTGTGGTGTCGTGGTCACTGTTCTCCTGAAGGCTAGGTAGTTTGCTGCGGACAATGGTCTGTTTGAGGTTGCGTGGTTGTTTGAAGGCAAGAAGTGGGGGTGTGGGGATGGCCTTGGCGAGATGTTCGTCTTCATCAATGACATGTTGAAGGCTCCGGAGGAGATGCAGTAGCTTCTCTGCTCCGGGAAGTACTGGACGACGAAGGGTACTCTGTCCACCGTGTCCCGTGTTTGTCTTCTGAGGAGGTCGGTGCGGTTTTTCGCTGTGGCGCGTCGGAACTGTTGATCGATGAGCCGAGCGCCATATCCTGTTCTTATGAAGGCATCTTTCAGCGTCTGGAGTTGTCTGTTGCGATCCTCCTCATCCGAGCAGATCCTGTGTATTCGGAGGGCTTGTCCGTAGGGGCTGGCTTCTTTAACGTGTTTAGGGTGGAAGTTGGAGAAGTGGAGCATCATGAGGTTATCCGTGGGCTTGCGGTACAGTGAGGTGCTGAGGTGACCGTCCTTAATGGAGATGCGTGTGTCCAAGAATGCAAACGATTCCGGAGAGTCAAAAGTCAGTAACACACCAAAAGCTAAGTGTCCTTCCAAGTCAGCAGTTTTTGATTCGTGACATTTATGGCTTCTGCCATTTTCAACCTCCCTTGTTGTTGCAGTGACGGTCAGTTTCCAGTTTCTGTAGTAAATTCCCAGACATTGTAATTCTAGTTAGGGCATAGTGCTCTCACTTGCGCTATGGAATTGGCTAGGGTTGAATAATGTAGCCTATAATATTAGTTTGACATCACCTTTTACTTTCAGAGTGGAGAATGAGGATTTCCGTGGGATAAAATCATGCAGTGCAACACTAATAAACAAATGCTTAGTACAGTCATTTGACATTCCTCTTTGCCATCTTAATGGATGTTACCTGCTAAACCAACGGTGTCCAGGTTTATCTGAATCTGAATGTGAGGATGTGTGACCACAGTAAGAAGGACTACCATGGACTACTCTCCGGAATCGGTTGCATTCTTGGACACACACATCTCCATTAAGGACGGTCACCTCAGCACCTCACTGTACCGCAAGCCCACGGATAACCTCATGATGCTCCACTTCTCCAGCTTCCACCCTAAACACGTTAAAGAAGCCATCCCCTACGGACAAGCCCTCCGAATACACAGGATCTGCTCGGATGAGGAGGATCGCAACAGACACCTCCAGATGCTGAAAGATGTCTTCATAAGAACAGGATATGGCGCTCGACTCATTGATCAACAGTTCCGACGCGCCACAGCGACAAACCGCACCGACCTCCTCAGAAGACAAACACGGGACACGGTAGACAGAGTACCCTTCGTCGTCCAGTACCTCCCCGGAGCGGAGAAGCTACGCCATCTCCTCCGGAGCCTTCAACATGTCATTGATGAAGACGAACATCCCGCCAAGGCCATCCCCACACCCCCACTTCTTGCCTTCAAACAACCACGCAACCTCAAACAGACCATTGTCCGCAGCAAACTACCCAGCCTTCAGGAGAACAGTGACCACGACACCACACAACCCTGCCACAATAACCTCTGCAAGACGTGCCGGATCATCGACCCGGATGCCATCATCTCACGTGAGAACACCATCTACCAGGTACACGGTACCTACTCTTGCAACTCAGCCAACATTGTCTACCTGATACGCTGCAGGAAAGGATGTCCCGAGGCATGGTACATTGGGGAAACCATGCAGACGCTACGACAACGGATGAATGAACACCGCTCGACAATCACCAAGCAAGACTGTTCTCTTCCTGTGGGGGAGCACTTCAGCAGTCACCGGCATTCAGCCTTGGATCTTCAGGTAAGCGTTCTCCAAGGCGGCCTTCACGACACACGACAGCGCAGAGTCGCTGAGCAGAAACTGATAGCCAAGTTCCGCACACATGAGGACAGCCTAAACCGTGATGTTGGATTTATGTCACATTATCAGTCACCCCCACAGCTTGCCTCCTGGGCTTGCAGAATCTCACTAGCTGTTCTGTCTGGAGACAGTACACATCTCTTTAACCTGTGTTTAATGCTCCCTCCACCCACATTGTCTGTACCTTTAAGACCTGGCTGGCTTTAGGGATTCGCATTCTAATCAGTATTCTGTAACTTGATTTTGTGTCTCTGTGCACTGTTTGAGAGCACATTTCCACTCCATCTGATGAAGGAGCAGCGCTCCGAAAGCTTATGGTATTTGCTACCAAATAAACCTGTTGGACTTTAACCTGGTGTTGTGAGACGTCTTACTGTGTTCACCCCAGTCCAACGCCGGCATCTCCACAGGATGTGTGACCCCAGTGACAGGTTTGCCTCTTATGTTCCCTTAATCAGTCAGGTTGGACAGGTTGTGGTCCTGCTTGGATCATATATTAGATAACTGAGTCTAGGTGGAGATTTCACTTAGTTCTGGTCTTTCTGAGGAAAGTGTGACACCTTTTAGTCCACGAGATACCAAAGAGTTATTGTTTGCCATATTAAATAAATCCACATTGTCCGAAATTTATAGATTGTGCTGTTTCGTTCAATATTTTTTTCAATGTTTGAACAGCTAATCAGTATCTTGTGCGTCTGATTGAGGACAAACATGAACTGTCCTTCAAAAAGCCAACAGAGGAAAGGATGAACTTGGTGTTCCAGGTATTAGAAGATCTCTTACCACACATGGGTATATTTACCAGAGTACTGAAACTCATCAGGGATGAACTCTATGGTAAGAAAGCTATCAATGTTTCCATTCTACAACCATGCAGTATTATTCAGTGCAAGCTGCTAATCAGTTATAGAATCCCGACAGTGCAGAAGGAGGCCATTCAGCCCATCGAGTCTGCACCAACCACAATCCCACCCAGGCCCTATTCCCATAACCCCATATATTTACCCTGCTAATCCCCCTGACACTAGGGTTAATTTAGCAGGGCCAATTGACCTAACCCGCACATCTTTGGATATGTACAGTAAATCTGTCAGATCTTGATGTGATTTTCTGACTGCAAAATCACACCTCCTAGCACCCCGTGAAATTGTTTCAAAACAGAAAATATCAATGAGAGAAATCACAAAAACACAAAAGCAGGTTGTGAAATTGAGCTGAATGAATCTGGTCATTTGTGGGTCCGAGATTCAGAAAAAAGTGATCACGAAAGCTGTTGGATTGTTGTAAGCACTGAACTGATTTATTAATGTCCTTCAGGGAAGGGAAAATCCACCCAGTCTGGGCCTACACGAAACTCTGGTCTTTTGGGGCTCACCCATTTCCCCTGTGCTCACTGAACCATACTGATTTATTTTTCACAAAATGAAAATAGTGGGGAACATTTTAGTGAAGAAATGAAAACAGGCACTAAATAGATGCTGTGCTATTAAGATACATCCATTTGAAAATTTGGTTTTAGCACACAATTTTAGTCCTAATTGATGATTACCATAATTTGAATTTTCCTGAAAATGTGAACTCAGACATCTACAGATTTAGCATTCATGTGTTGATTAGAGACTATTTCCACGAGGCAGTAGATGTGGACTTCATGCACCACTTCTACTGAAGTTGTGGAGTGAAGTGACTGATGCACAACAGCAGGCACAAGGACCAAATGAGGATTCACAGGTTGTCAGACATGGCATTGGAGATCCTGGTGGAAGAGGTCCAGAACAGGATTGGTGTCTCCTACCTGCAGGAGGACTGAGTCTACCTTGTCCTTCTGTTCTTCCCGTCCCTCTCTCCTGCACCAGCTGGTGGTGCCTGCTCAGTTTCAAGTCCTCTTCCCATTATTTCTGGAAACCAAGATGCTGATGACCGAACTCTTCCTTTCTCTTGGTGTCTCCGAGAAAGTAGAGGAGCACAACACTTACTCTTTTTTCGGCTGAAGTCTTCAGAGAGTTTCCAGAATAAATTTTGATAAGCATTGGTAACATTTTGAAGTGTCCCAGAAGGTCTCTCGATGTGTTTCAAAAACTCTCCTCCAACCTCCTGGATAAACGGTGATGTATCTTTAAATAATATTTGAAATTCTCTTCAAAGACCTGTTTACTCCTAATCAGCCGATTGGTGTTGGGTGAGGGTGGTATTTCATCAAAATGCCATGCAACTTGCTTAATGAACATTTGCTGACAATTTAAATGTCAATCAGCTCCTTAAAGATCTTTAGGTGGCTGTATTCAGTGCAAGCTTTAACTCCAAGGGCCTAATTTTACCATTTTAATTCTAAGTGCTGAATCTGGGCGCATTTCAGATCCGACTTGGAGATCTGCTCCCAGGCACCCCCATACGCACTCAGTCTGAAAAAAAAATTGCGTGTCCCATTTGCGCTGTGGGCGGGGCTTATCGCGTTTGAAATTATCGGAGCTTTGAACTGCGCATGCGCAGTTAGAAAAAAATTTGAAAAAGCGCGCCTGTGTCAGATCGCTCCCAGGCTGCAGAAAGCGGAGAAAGCGGCCCGAGAGCGAAAAGCGGGAGCGATGGCGCACACAGACATCACTGTCCCCCCTATCCACCCCCCGCCCCCCCCACTACCCAGACCGATCACAGCCCCCTTCCCCCCCCCCCCCCCCCCACCGATGGCCCGCAGACTGGCTGCAGACCCCCCGTCCCCCCCACCAGAGATCCATCTGCCATCCGCCCCCCCCCCCCCACCAGTGAGCGAACGGGCCTCCCCCACCAGAGATACGTCTTACCCGCCTCCCTCCTTCCCCCCCCTCTCCAGAGAGTGATCTGGCCTCACACCCCCCCCCCCCCCCGCCTCCAGAGAATGATCTGGCCTCACTCCCTCACCGCCCCCCCCTTGCCCCCCTCAGAGGAACATCTGGCCCTCCTCCCTCCCCCCCCCCAACCCCTCCAGACAACGAACGGCCTTCCCCCCCCTTCCCCCCCACCAGAGATACGTCTGACCCGCCTCCACCTCCTCCTCCTCCTTCCCCCCCCACCAGAGATACGTCTGACCCGCCTCCACCTCCTCCTCCTCTTTTCCCCCCCCCCCCCGTCGATCTGAGTCAGAGAGTCATTCGAAGCTCTGAACTCGCCTCTTCAGCAGCTGGAGCGCCCGATTCAGACGTTTATTCAGCAGGTCCATTTCAGCATGGTTCCGTATCGGCGAACGCGGTGGTAAAGGGGGAAATGTTGATAAAGTTGGGCGGGCAGTTCATTAATTCAATTGAAATGCATTTAAATTGCCGTTGCGCCCGTTTCGGGTCTCAGTAAAGTGGCCATCTGCGCGGATGCGGGCACGGATCACGTTATTGGCCACGTTATTGGCCAACTTTGCCACGTTTTCGCGCCCGTCTTCGGGTGCGACACAATGGTAAAATAGGGCCCCAAGGTGGTAATTAATGCAAAATGCAGGCTAAACTGGAATTGCAGCTGAAGACCAATCCTCTCCCCTTTGGAGGCTCTAAGTGACCACAGCGACAACTTGTATTTATATGACTTTGGGGTGATTTTCCCCAAATACCAATGTGTTTTATACTACTCCTTGTTGTGATTATATTCTTGATATTAATGTACTCAATTGTGCAATTAATTTTTCACTGATAAATGTTGGGATAGTAAATTAGTCAGCAGCTTTTTAAAATATGCTATTTTAATGTGATGTCTTGTAGATGGAGTATATAGTTCCCAAATTACTGGGAATTCAGCAGCAGAATCTGAAATAGCTGATGCAGTTGCCCGAGCACCTTACTTCAGCTTGCTTCATAAATTACAGGAAAAACGGTGAGTGATAATAGAATTACGAACCTTTGTGGCGCTTATTACAACTGGCATGACCTGGAAAGTTATTTCATTAGCAACGATACACTTTAGCTGCAACTCTCAAGGACTATTTTTGGTCACAATTGTGGTGTGATGGGTTAATAGAATAGATATGCTAATAGGTTATGTAGATGATGATGTCTCACTGACATCAAAGTGAGACTTTGCTGGCGGTAAAATATCCATCTTTATTTTTCTTCAGCTTTCTTCTTCAGAAGAAAGCGTTCTTTCATCCCCCTTGACCAATATTGCTAAGAATGTACTTGGTTATATAAATTGTGACAGGTGCTTTAAAAATAGCACATGTACCTAATTTATAGTTTATTTTCAACCGGTGGTTCAAGTGAAATGGTTGAACTAGGTTCTGTTGGTGATAATCAATATATCATATCGATACTACATTCAAAATTTATATGGAAATATAGACTATGTAGATGAACATATCCTTGAAGCATCTTGCTTTCAGTAATTGATGCTCACACTGACTAGAACACTGTAGCATTTAATTCAAGTATGTCATTCGGACATTAATTATGTAATATGTCAATTCACCTTCTGATTAAATCTCAGATTTAGCATTCTCAGTTAAATTGGTCTTCTAACTCTCTGAATCATAGGTTGAACACTGGACAGCCACATATTTTTTTTCTGATTATACCAATTAATGGCCATGTTCTGTTTCCCAGACATCACTTTGTCAGTGATTGTGGCACTGTAGAGGAATATTTGATTCCACTCGTCTTACCTGGATTGTACTGTAGATTGAAGATGTGAAAGGACTGTAGTTAATTTACAATGCCAGACAGATTTCTGCTTCCAGCTATCTAGTGCTTGGACCCACACTGATAAAACAGTTATCGTTTTGTATATGATTAAGTTTAAAATGGATCATTGTAATTTCGTGGACTTAGATGTTAATACACGGATGATTTGATTAAGTTTTGCCGCACATTTATTGTTGACATATCAAATGACCTTCTTGCCATTTCCAAGTAAGAATGGGGCCATTGTTTCATAGCATGCATATACATTTAATTAATCGAGAACTATGTTTCTGAAAATGTTATGGGAAATATCTTGAAGGGATGTTAGTGAATAGAAAACAAATGGTGATAAATGTTGATACGGTTTAACAAAAAATGAATTGTTTCAAGGGAGTATCACTAGTGAGGCTTATTAGTGAACTGTTCTGTCTAGAGGGAGTATTTCAAGACACTGACTAATTAATTGGATTGCCTCAGGGAGTGCCCACCCTGTTTAATACATTATATAAAACAACTTGCATTTATATAGCTCCTGTAATGTAGGGGAATCTCCCAAGGGGCTTCGCAGGAACATAATCAGATAAAATTTGACACTGAACCAAAGAAGAAGGGGGGGTGACTAAAAGTTTGGTCAAACCCCCCCCCCCCCCCCCCCCCCCCCCCGTGTCTATCCTGCTGAGCCGGGGAAGTTTGTTAATTTGAATACCCTGAGGTGGTTGTCTGAGTCACTGGGTGCATCTTGCATGCCGGCCTTTTTTCTCTGCCAAAGGAGTCTGGCAATTCTGAAAGACTGAGTATCTTGTGGGTATCTTGTGGGTGACAGGTATATGCTGGGGCTCACCAAAATGAAAGCAAAACTGTCCCCTCACTACTCCGAGGCCAACTGAAGGACTGCAGATTTTCTAGATCTCCCTGCCCTTTCTCCCCCGTATTACTGTGGGCAGGTAAGTTGCCAGATACCCACTCACCCTTAGGCCTATAGAGGCTCTTAAGTAACCAATTAACTGCCACTCTGACCTATTTAAGGCTGCCCTCTACATAACTCTGGCTGCCCTGCAGCAATATTGTGGTCGACGAGGTGCTGACTGACTTTTAGGTCGGGGTTGGGAGTAATCTATCCCCTCATAAAATTCACCCCAAGCTGTAGACTCAATCTCTGCCGGCTGCAATTTTTCAGTCAACAGAGGGAGTCAGGGGCAAGGTGAACAGTCCAACAGATTTGAATCTGTGAGCTCCTGTCAGGCAGGAAGTGGGTGTACCTCCTTTGGGGGTCCCATCGGGTGTATCCCCTCAAGATCATACCCCACTATCCCTTGCTCCCAGCTTCTTTAACTCAACATCCCATCTCCCTCCTCACTGAGGGTCTCCCATCTGGGCTCGTCCAAAGTCCTGGGACTTTCCACTCCTGTTCGCGTTGGGCAGGTTTGATGATGAGAGCAGAAAATATTGCGAGAAGGCCACCGCATTTGATGTTGATGTAAAAGCAGGCAGTGATTGTCCCCTCCCACTGTCAGTGGCAGGCTACGTTTTCCCCCCGTCCACCATCAGGAACCTCAATGTCACATATTAGCATATCATTTCAGGTCCCATAGTCTGGAATCACGCTCCCACGTCAAAAAAATACATTCACTGCAATGTGATGTCAGAATGGCGAGCAGAACTCAGAAGGGAACTCGGTGGTACAGTGCACAATGGGTGGCTGGGCGAGCGCTGAGGGTGCACCTGGGTGAAGAATGTTTCCTGGTCTCCTCGCTGTGCCTTTAAACATGGTGCCTGGATCGTGGAATCGCTGAGTTGATGGCAGTGTGGGTGAATCAGAGGGAATCTCTGCCTATCCTTTTCTTAAATCCTGCACTATATGGTGGAAATGGCCACCATTGCCATTGGCGGCCTTAAGCTGCTTTTCCCGCCCGACATCGGCCTTTGCCGATATTGGAGAAAATCTCGCTGATCCTCCCTCCTTTGTTGGGATTGCTTATAGTCCCAGCATGTGGTTATTTCTCTCTTCTGGTGCTTCTGGGACTACACACTTGCTCTCCAACCTGACTGACCAACAGCTCTGTAGGTTGGGAGGTCCTCCCTGATGGGGGCGGAAGTCTCACTCTGACCCAATAAGGCTGCTCCAACATAATATTCTTGAGAGGTAGCTGGATTTCTGGTGGACAAGATCTCCCCTCAAAATCCACTGCAAGGTATGGGCTCAGTAGTCCCTACAATTACAGTTATCCTTTTTGCCTTAACCTGGAGGTTGGACAGATTTTGTTTATCAGCTTCCTGATAACTTAACAGACACTTAATTCTTGTAGGAAAGTTGCCCCACAAGTTTTTCTGCATCTTGGAGGTGTTGTTTACTGTTCCGTGGGCCAGATCTTTCGGAAACTGGTAAAACTTGCTGAATTAGGGCAGGTACACTCAAATGTCAGTTGAATTTGGAATGTCTTTGAGCTTGTGATTCTTTTGAGTTGGGGGGAACCAAACTGCTAGCAGGTTTGCCCAGGGCCCAAATGAATTTTAAGGTTTATTTGTGAGGCAAATGATTAAAGATGGTGTTAACTAAAGTTAATCTCCAATTCATACTTCTGACAGCAAGTCTTTTAAATTCTGACAGGTAATGGATTCTTTATATTTAGCTATATTATTGTGTTATTTGAGAGGTTTAAACTTCTGAATGCCTCAATTATACTTCCATATTCATATTGCTACTCATTCTCAATGAATATGATTTAAGTTTTAGCCATGAGCTTTGTATCAGCTACCTACAATGTGGAATTGTTCATGTGGAAAGAGTGAAGCAAGGCACACAGTTCAGGAAAAAAATTATGATTTTGTTTATTTTTCAATATTGCTATGAAGGGCTTACTAATACTATTAAAAAATGTCCTGTTATGCAACCACACTCCATCAATAAAGGGAGGGTTGGACTTTGAATGGAGTGGCAGGGGCAACATTCAGACAGAATGCTCTATATGGATAATGTACCAAGTCTTTGTTCTTCTAGCCATGCTTGATATGGCTGGTCCAATTCAGCTTCTGTTTGAGAGAGATCCCGAGCGTGTTGTGGATGGGAAATTAGTAATGGTGATACAATTGAAGATCAAGGGGTAATGGCTGGACTTTCTCTTATTTGTGGTAGTCATTCAATGGCACTTGCATGGTGTGATTGGTATCGCCCATTTTACAGCTTAAGTCTGGACATTATCCAGGTGCTGCAGGAATCTGCAAAGGGCTGCTTCATTATCAAAGCATATTGAAATGATTATCATTGTGCAACCATCAGTAAACAGGTCCACTCCTGATCCTATGGCGGAGATCAGATTATTGATGAAAGAGCTAAATTGGTTTGGCCAAGGAATATTTGAATCATAACATTTAAAAGGAGACCATTTGGCCCTCTTATCTGGGCTGGCCCTTTATCCCACTCCCTGACACTAGTCTTTTTCTCCTTCAAGTATTTACCCAATTGCCTTTTGAAAACTACTGTTGAACCTGCTTACAGCATCTTTACAAGCAGTGTATTCCTGATCATAACAATTGGCTGCATAAAAATAATTTTTCCTCATTCCTCTGGCACCTTTGTCAATGAGCTTAAATTAGTAACCTCTGGTTACAGGCCAGTGGAAACAGAGTAAATAAAGAGAAACTATCTAAATCCCTCATAACTTTGAACGCCTCTGCTAAATCTCCCCTTGATCATCTATGCTCCAAGGAGAATTATTCCAGTATTTCTAGTCTCGCCACATAGTTTAAGTCCCTCTTCCAAATACCATTCTGGTAATTTTTGTCTGCACTCTTTCAAAGGCTTTGGCATTCTTTCTAAGTGTCAGGACTAGAATAGGACAGAATACTCCAGCTGAGGCTTAATTCGTGATTGATAAAGAATTAGCCTCACTTCCTTGTTTTGCATTCTATGCCTCTGTTTATTGAATCAAGGATCCCGTAAACCTTACCAACAGCTTGTTAATTTGCCCTGTCATCTTCAAAGATTTTCACACATAAACCTCTGAGTTTCTCTATTCCTGCATCCCTTTCAAAGTTGCAGCATTAAACTTGTATTGTCTTTTCTCATTTTTTTTCCAAAATGCACCACTTCTCATTTCTCTAAAATTTCACTGACCATGGATCTGCCTATTTCACCACCACGTCCTCCTGAAGACTGCTATTTACTTCACTGGGAACCGGAGTGGACCTTTACCCAATAGAGTCTGCTCCACCTTTCAGTGAGATCATGGCTGATCTGTGACCATTCCATATACCCATCTTTGCTCGTTATTCCTTAAACAATTGGTTGATGAAAATGTATCAGTCTGAGTTTGAAATTAACAATTGATCCAGCTTAATTTGCCATTTGTGGAAGAGAGTTTCAACCTCTACCACCCTTTGAGTAAAGAAGTGTTTCCCAATTTTACACCTGACAGTTCTGGCTCTAATGTTTAGACCAAGTCCCCTATCTTGATCCTGGAGGTTTGTATATTGTAGACTACACAACTTTTCTGACTGACAGTTTAAAATGTTTCTACTTAGACCCACTTTATAAAAGATGAAATGTCCAATTATTACAATGTTTTCCATGCTTAAATATGAGCTGAAGGAACAAAATTGTTCCTGTCATTACCTCATTGTAAGGGAGCTAATTTATTGGAATTAGGATTGATAACAATGATCAACAGAGGTATCTTCACAGCCCTGGCCATAGCTCTTCAAATCTTGGTTTCTTGTTCTCTAATTGATGGGAATCCAGTCGTGGGGAAAAACATTTAGTGCTGTAAGCATGCATACTGTAAATTCCTGTTACTTATTCCCAATACAAAACATCAAATATTTTAAAAGGTTAATGTTCAACACAGAATATATCAATTGCTAAGCTTAATTATTTTGATATTTTCTGTTTGTTTTTCCCCAAAAGGCCTCTTGCTTCTATTCAGAGAAGGTGGTGGCGCAGTGGCATTGTCACTGGACAAGCCATCCAGAAATCCAGGGCAAGATCTTGCGACCCGGTTTCAAATCCCACCATGGCAGATGGTGAAATTTCAATACAATACAAACCTGGAATTAATAGTCCAATGATGACTGTGAAACCATTTTCGATTGTCGTAAAATCCTATCTGATTCACAAAATCCGTTAGGGAAATAAGTTTTTTCAAGATGGCGCTGGAGCGAGGTGACTTCTTGCAAGCTGTGCCCAAATTCTATCTTTTACTCTTGTTCTATGCTTCTCAAACTTCATTCTAACTCTTTTGCATTCTGCACTCTCTCGTTTCTTTCTCTATGAACGGTATACTCTGTCTGTATAGCACGCAAGAAACAATACTTTTCACTGTATACAAAATCCATGTGGCAATAATAAATCAAATTAAAAATCTGCCATCCTTGTCTGGCCTACATATGACTCCAGATCCACAGCAATGTGGTTGACTCTCAAAATGGAGGGCAGTTAGAGATGGGCAACAATTGCTGGCTGAGCGACGCCCACATCCCTTAAAAAAATGAATGAAAAAGTAACTTCCATTGGCTGTGAAAGTATGGTGATCAAGGTCAAGATATATAATCTATCTTAAGTCAAGAGTGGGACTTGATTGCAGATCATTTCAGTTTTTCTGAGGCAAAATATCCTGTTGTGGAGAAGCGCTCTACTTAATATGCAGCCAGAAAGTTTAGAAAAACATATGCCAACTGTACCAATGGTTTGGATGACATATCGGTTTTGGATTTGCATTGTAGTCTTTTGGCTGAATGAGTTGTGCTGCTCTTGCGTCTTAATACAGACCCCTAACTACATGAAATTGAAGTATCTGTACAACTAACATAATTATCTCTCAGCATTGCACTGGAAAGCAACCAACATTGTGTAGTCTTCTGACTAAACAGAGCCTCTTGTTTTCAGACACTGGTTAGGTACAAATGTTTTTTGGAGATTAGGTGATGCAGAATATTTAGATTTAGATGTCCTTTCACCTCTGGGATGATGTTTCCATTGCACCTCAGATAATAGAAGGAAAATCTCCTTCTGATTGTTGTAAGGGTCTTGAATTAAATTAAAGTTAAAGTTTATTAGTCACAAGTAAGGCTTACATTAACACTGCAATGAAGTTACTGTGAAAATCACCTAGTCGCCATAGTCCGGCGCCTGTTTGGATCAATGCACCTAATCAGCACGTCTTTCAGAATGTGGGAGGAAACCAGAGCACCTGGAGGAAACCCACGCAGACGTGGGGAGAACGTGCAAACTCCACACAGACAGTGACCCGAGCTGGGAATCGAACCCGGGTCCCTGGCGCTGTGAAGCAGCAGTGCTAACCGCTGTGCTACCATGCACAATCTTAACATAGTTCCAATAGTTATGAGCCCATTGCACAAGGTGTCTCAGAAGGGTACTCATTTGTATTGTGTCAGCAATCTGACTTTGAAAATCCACAGGATAGCTGTGGAATGGAAATGTCACCGTATGGAATAAAAAGGATTGCTGGGCAGGGGGCAATCTACCCAACCTTTTTTCCCCTCATGTGTAGACCTAATGTTTAAGATTGCCCCATAAGAGGGAACAAGAGGTCACAGGTATAGTTTGAGAGGCGGTAGATCTAAAATTGAGATGAGGAGGAACTACTTCTCACTGAGGATGGTGAATTTGTGGAACTCGTATCCCCTATAGCGCGGTGGAGTCTGAATCATTGAATGGTTCAGGAAGGAGATAAAAAAAGGATAAAGGAATACTGGGAACAGGTGTGGAGGTGGATTTGAGACCAGGGAGAGATCAGCCATGATCTGGTTGAATGACGTAGCAGGCTCGAAGGGCTGAATTGCCTACCTCTGCTCCTAATTCCTATGTTCCTATGTCTTGGTGTCCTGATAGTAGGTAGAAATAGTGGAAAGTGTCCATTTTTCCTCCAATGTCCTTGAAGATCAAATAATTCAGTCGACCTGGAACTTGAGTTTTTCACTGCGTACGTGTTCAATTGCCATTAAATGTCCTGTTATCAGATGTTAGTGATTTGGATTTCTAATGTAAATATTTGGAGCAAACTTCTATTTAAACTAATACTATTGATCTATTAATATTTTATCTCAATACAATTAATACCTTTTAAACTAGATACATTTTTTGACTTGGGTTATGAAATCCATGTATATTAATATCCAATGGTTATTACACATGGAAAAAATAATTAATAGCAATTACACACTTTAGCACAGAGGCTCAGCAATTGTATTAGATAATTCGTCACATTCTGCGCATTTCAAGAATTAAATTGGAAGGGTACATACTGAAACTTTAAATGAGTTAATGATAAAATCATTTATTAAAGTTAATGCAAATCTTAATGCAAAATAATTTCTTTATTATTTGCAGAAATGAAGAGGCAGAGGCAGTTTCCACTAAATTGAATGATTTAAGCGAGATGTAAGTGCACATTGCTATACTTAACTGTTTAATCACCTAAACTTACCCATGAACAAAAGCTTGATAGGGAAGCTGATTTTTATTTAGCACGGTGCTCGACAGGCAAGACAAGTCTTGATCAAAATATCGCTTTACTGTTAAAAGATCCATTGTTGTCTTCTCTTAAGGTAACATTTTAGACAGTTTTAATTCACTTCTCATACTTTTGATTTTTTTTTAACCTTACGAGCTGCATTCCACAATGCAACCTCATTCAGCTAGTAGAGTGCATAATCTTACATGTCCTCATGTTCAAAATCCAGCATTTGATCTGAGACGTTGTGGGTTAATAATAGATGCTCCAACTTTCCTGAGTCGAGTTTATTTTGCGTTACTGTCCTTTGAAGAAAACAATACAAAATGGAAATGTTACTGCAGTTGAATTGTTTATATGACTGTATTTCAGCTATTTTAAGTATTTAATTGCTTGATAATTTAGTGGGAGGTGCGGCAGTGTTTGGGCAGGGGAGATGCAGTAGTGGAAAGCCAGCACTTTGCAAACTGGTGATAAGTATATGTCTAGTGGAGAGGTGACGGTACAGTAGTGAATATTTTTCCATCTAATCAGATCAGCCACAAAAGCAGGCTAGAAGGGCCAGGTGGCCTACTGCTCCTAATTTATTTATTTGTATATTCATAATCTTCTTTCTTAAAGTAAAGTAAAAGTAAAGTTTATTTATCAGTCACAAGTAAGGCTTACATTAACACTGCAATGAAGTTACCGTCAAATTCCCCTAGTCGCCACAGTCTGGCGCCGGTTTGGGTCAGTGCACCTAACTAGTACATCTTTCAGAATGTGGGAGGAAACCCACACAGACACGGGGAAAACATGCAAACTCCACGCAAACAGTGACCCAAGCCGGGAATCGAACCCAGGTCCCTGGTGTTGTGAAGCAGCAATGCTAACCACTGTGCTACCGTTTTACAGGGTGAAATTTTCTGTTCCTGCCAGTGACGGTGGTGGGAGGGAATGCAAAATCGGGCATGAGGCCAAAAGTCAGATATGCACCAGTGGCTAAATAAGTTGGAATTTGTCCCTTAGGACTTTCATGGCGGTTGACTTTCCTGTTGATCCATGTTGGGAACCCCATTTAGATGCATTAGCATGTCATGAATACTCATTAAAATCACAACTCACTGGAATCATGTCCTCCCTCCTAATTTAATGCCATGTCTGCAGGTAATCAAACCAGTCTGATTTCGGAACAGATAAAAGTGGCATGCACCTGCTCATCTTCACTTGACTCGTGACTTCCAGGTGCATAAACGCAACGTTCATCCACCTTTTACTGCAATCCCCCCGTCCCTTACTGCTGCTTCGACTCCTGATACTCTCAGGCGAACCAGGATTGGATGTGCAAGCAGGACTGCACTCCACCCAGAGAAACTCTTATGGGGCACTGGTGGGGCTGCATTGTACCTGGACAGTCTGTGATGGGGCGTAGGCAGGGCTGCACTGTATTAGGAATGCACTATATGCGGCAAGACCAGAGTGGGGAAGGTGGGGGGTGAGGGAAATAGGCGGAGTCATGCCAGGGTGGAGGGGTAATTGTGGGTTTCAGATGACAAGGCAGAGAGTGAAGGGTTGGCATGCAGAGGAATGAGTGGAGGTTATGATGAACAAGGGAGGGGAAGACTGGCGTGCAGAGGGATAACTGGAACTGGAGTTGACATGGAAGGAATGGATGCAGACTCTTGAGGGGTTTGGGTGAAGTTTGGTTTTGGATGAGTGGGTGGGGGTTCACATAGACGCATCCTGGAGGAGGTGTTAAGCATGGGAGGGAGGGGACACACGCAGACTCATGACTGGGACCGGGGGCGGGAGGCGGGGAGGTTTGTTGCATCCAGGAGAGAAAGTGGCATTCACTCATGTAATTGTGTCTCTTTGGAGCACATTGTTGGGTGGGAAATAAAAGCCAATATTGGGACTTGTGGGCCATACTACAGGTCTTTCCGTGGCATTCAAGTTGTGCTCACGGTCTAGGGAAGAGGAAAGTCTGTACATGCTATGGGAGTGGTATGCAGAATTGTGTGCCAGGCATGATCAATGCACACATGGTGGTCCTGTGGGTATGTGACTCAGTATTGGGGTACAGATGGTACTGTCATAGTCAGGGTGAGCAACTTCAGCTGTTGATGGGGAATAGCAGGAGGGAGGAGGGGGTTGTACTCAAAGTTCGGCTGGAATTGGTTTCTGTTTGTGACAGTACTTTCACGGTGAGAGGGAAGATCAGAAGCTGGTCTCAAAGTAAAAGTGCAGCACCACCATGTTGACTGCCCGATGGAATGCAGTCTGAAAAAGATTGCTACAGAAAGGATCCTTGGCCGTGTGGGACGGGTCAACAGCTGGACCCATGGGCCTGTGTAAGCGGCACCCTAATTCTTTGCACATAAGAGCACTGAGATCCATGTTCAGCCGAAAACAGTAATGAAGACTTACGAAAAGGTGTTGAATTGGAAACCTTAAACCATGGTGCGCTTTGACACAATTACACACTAGGGTTTGAGTGTCACATTTGAGTTGGTGTCATTGAGCCTGTTACTGTCAGAGGAATGTGAGAAGGGAATGGGGATCACACCATTAAGGGAGTACAGCATCAGGACATAATGTCATCAGCAAGATGGTCCTAGATACCCTGAACATAGCATTCTAGAATAGAAATGGCTTCCAGGGCACAAGGCTGTCAAAGATTCCAAAAGTGTAAGGCAGGGTTGAATTCAAATCCAAATGTGGCAGCTTGACAGTATCTTGGATGGTTGTGCTCAACCCACTTCAGTCCTATTTGTGATTGTGCTGTCAAATTGCTGCGGGGATTATATGGCACATATGATGCTTGGGTTAGTTCCGCGGGTGCAAGGGTGGAACTGGGAACAGCAGATATCTAATGAGTGCAGCCCAAGGGCTTTATACTGGATTTCAGCTTTGGAGTGATGATACTGTTGATCCTTGTAGACTAAACTGCATTCATGTGTTTGGTCTATCTGTTTCCAAGATGAAGGAGTGCAGATTGGAGGTTGCAAACAATGTCGCCTTCTTGACGGCTGTGTTCTACCCAAAAGAGAAGAAGAAGGGCCCGTTGCTCTCTGGGAGGACCAAGAGTAAAGCCATTGCCTGAGTTTGTGGTCCAGACGGCCTAGGAAGATCCAGAGGCTGAGGAGGTGGCACCCATCTCACAGATGTGACTGGTGCAAGAAGAGAGTGCCGTAGATGTCTTCGGTTGTCAAGGGATGTCTCGGCTTACATCTGCCACATTCTTTGGGAGAATCTGATGCCGCATGGACCAGGAGGTCATCCCTTGCTGGATAGGTGACTACCGCACTCAAGTATTTTTGCAAGTGGCTTGGTCCAGGGATCCACTGGCAGCCTATGTACCATAGCTCAGTCCTTCACATATAAATGCACAAGGGAAATTACGGATGCCCTTTACAGTGAGGCTCATCATTACATCCAGTTCACAATGGATGAAGCCAGCCAGGCCATTAGATTTCTGGGATTTGCGGTGATCTCTGGAATTCCACAAGTACAGGCTGCCAGAGATCACTTTAAGAGTTCTATGGCAGCGGCCAATGATCTTCAACAGGAAAGAGTTCCACTCTTTCAATGTGCAACTGGTCTGTGATCATCAGAAGAAGATCATGCATAATAATGCCAAGTTCCCTGGAGTTCTCATCACTCCTACATTCTGAGTCACTTACAGTTGTTTCAGATCTTTTGAGGCCCATGGTGCTTACTGGCTGCTTACTGGGTGCTTACTGGGTGATAAGGAGCAAAAGACCTGGCTTATGACACCCATGCATTGTCCTCGAAATGTCTTGGAGAAGAGACACAATGTGGTGCATTCTATGACAAGGTCTATCATAGAGCAAACCATTGGCATCCTGGAGATGTGTTTATCATGTTTGGACCGTTCAGGTGGGGCTCTACAGGACTTGCCAAAGAAGGTGTCCTACAATATCATGGTCTGCTGTGCACTGCACAACTTGGTGCTTCGAAGGGGAGATCACTTGCCAGAGGGAGACATGGCAGAGATTTCCTCAGACGAGGAGGACTTGGAAGGGCTGGAAACTGAAGAGGGTCAGGATGGAGACTTCCCATATGAGGATGCTATAGCAGTGGCACGACATGGAAGGCATGCCCATGATGTGCTCATTGCCACCAGATTCCAGGAGGAGTGAGATCCACGCTGGGTGACAAATGTGCATTTTGCCTGGCCTCTAGAGGCATGGAAGTGATCAGGAAGTCCTTTCCAAACATATATATCTCAAGCAAGCTCATCTTTCAGCCTGGGACCAGTAATCCTCAGAGATCACGAAGGTTTTAGCATTGGAAAAGTCCACATTCAATGCTTCATATGACACCATATGCTATGGTTCATGTGAAAGGGATCATAGCAGTGCACAACCAGAGTCAACTGCACATAAGGCAGTCCTTGCTACCATCACATGACACCTTCAGTGGCCAGTTACATTTGACTTTGTTCCAATGAACATAATGCACCCAGAAAATGTGCTTTCACATTCACAAGGGACACAGCTCAGTGCTGATGCCACGATATTAGATGCCACCCTCTAAGACACAGGAACACACTTCATTTAATTGTGTGCTGCAAGCATTAAAAGAGCATTTCTGTAACTACATGCATTTTCAGGCTCGCTTAGATGACTCAAGGGGAAAATTACTAACATGACTTAACGAAACATAACATTAATTTGAGGGACCCAAAAGCAGGTAATTGAGGATTAGAAACTTAGGTCACCCTCGAAAGTAAATGGCACACAGAATCAGATGCAAGAGGCATTCACATCCTGAGACGTTGGATCAGAAAATCAATTTGCATTTATAAAGGTGCATTATATAGAGTGAACGAGCACCAGTGTCCAATCATAATTTCTTAACTTTACTTTCTCCACTGCTATACCTGGATGTAGCCACGGCATCTGTAGCTGAGGTGGAGACAGTCTGCTGACTGTTATGTCCTGTTGTTTGAGACAACTTCAGTAGGTGTCCTCTGAAGGCCGGGGGGCCCTGGAAGACCCCAACCTTCTTTGGGTTTCCTACCCTCGGGCAGGTGCACCCTTGGCCTGAGCATCTGAAACTGATGGGGTCCCAGGCAAAGGGGATTGGGAACAGCTGGATACCCTTGGAGTCATCTGTGTGGATGGTCTTGGGGTATCCGGCAGACACTCCTCCACCCTTTGGATTCCTGAGGGTGCCTGCCTGATCCCTTGAGGAGAAGAGGAATCTGGAGGGAGGCCAAGGTGCCTCATTTCACCCCCCCCCCCCCCCCCCCCCCACCTCATCTAGCCACTGATGAATCCAACCTAGGCCTAGAATGAAGGAGTTTAGGTTCAAGCGCAAATCCAGGGAACACAGGCTGCAACCACCATTCCCAAGGAGACTTTGATGCACTCGCATGCCAGAGCTACAATATCAGAGAACGTGAACAAACTCCTCCACTCGTTATTTTAGTCTGGTGACTGCCTCAGACAACTCTGTGATCTTTTCCTGCGTAACTTTGCATCTCCAGCATATGTGCAGTGGCCAACTACAGAGGCTTATCATCTGAATCAGATGCAGCAATCCTCTGATTGCCAGAGACCTGGGCTATCACTGCCTCTGACTGTTGGGTA